>NC_061113.1:70917381-71032188 GCF_002878395.1 Capsicum annuum | reverse complement strand
GTTACTCTCAAACCTAGAGAGAAACTTTGGTGTTACAATGTTTCAAGAACTCATAATAAAAATAATCAACTAAAGAGTAAGAACACTAATATTAAACTATATAAAGTCTCTTATTACATAAAAAATGAATTGTCCAAAAGGCCCTTAATGAAAGGGAGCCCCTATAGTGTAATAATAGTAGAAAATGAGTGGCTTTAGAGTGCATTTGGTCCTTCTCACAGTTCAACATTGAACTCCTTTGGATGGCCTCTTGTCTCACTTGCACACACATTAATATTCATAGTCGTGCCCATATCATCCTCTCTATCTTGAAAGGAATTTAACCTCAAATACACGGCTTCATCATCCTCAAGGCTTTTTCTTGGAATCCACTCTTCATATTCTGCCTCGAAGCTTGGATTCTTAACCAAGGGCTCCTTGAGATTATTAAGCATGCGTCGGTAAGTAATAAGCACACAATCATGAACCAGCACATAAGAAAAAATAATACTAGGCAAAATACTAGTATCTATGTTAGTAAGAAATAAGGGGTCTTTGCGGGCAAGTAATACAAGTAAGGAATCTCTTACCTTTTGAACCATTGCTTTCTCCCCTTCTCCACTGCTCTCACTCATAAATTTACTTTTTCTTTCCTTTTTCCTCTTTTTCTCAAACTCCCTCACTTGTTGATGAACTTTAGACACTTGTAATGATGAGAGAGGGTGGAGTGTATACCTTCGGCCATAGATCTCAAAAGTGTACCTATTTGTTCTTCCATCATGCATGATATCCTTATCATATTTCCATGGTCTTACCAACAATAAGTGACACATTTACATAGGTATCACATCATAAAATACCTCATCTTGGTAGTTTCCTACCTTGAACTAAATCATCACTTGTCAAGTCACCTTTAATTCCCCACACTCATTCAACCATTGAATCTTATATGAACTAGAATGAGGGATTGTGGGTAGATTTAAGATTTCAACCATAGTACTACTTGAAATATTGACACAACTACCTCCATCAATAATCATAGAGCACGCAACTCCCTTAATAAGACATTTGGTGTTAAATAGGTTCTCCCTTTGACTAGGATCAACCAAAGACTTACTAATCACGACTCTTCTCACCATAAAATTAGGAACTTAAACCTCACCATCACATGACCAAACATCTTCCTCTCCCTCTTCACTTGGCATCTCGGCCTCTTCTTTCTCTCCATCTTAAGATTTTTTAGCAATCTCATTCGGTTCAAGTCCCAACTCATCCCTAAGAAAACAAATTTCCCCTATATTTGGACCACATTTCTCCTATTTAGACACTTACTAGGCTTGTGTCACCAACCTTTGCATTTGGAACATTAAAAGCCATTAGAATGAGAAGAGGGTTGTGGTTGACCTTTATTCCTTAGAGAGAACTTTTGGGCAGCTTTGTGTTCATTTTGGAAAAACATGGCATTGGATTGTTTGACATTGAATGAGTTCTCCTTGTCTTTGTGTCAACCCGAGAGAGATTGTCCCTTGTACTTGTACCCCGGTTTCTCCTATAGCTCTTTTTCAACCTCCAAAGAAGCTTGGAAGATTCCATCAATGGTGTTAAATTTGTGAAGTTTCAAGTGTAAGGAGATATACCTATTCAATCCAACATTGAATCAAATAATTTCATGGATTACTTTCTCCCCTCGGTGATCAAGTTTAAAAATGAGTTGTTGGAACTCATCATAATAAGCCACGACGCTTTTGATTCCTTGCCTTAAGTTATACTACTTATACAAGAGTTCTTTTTGGTTACTCACGGATAGGTACCTTTGTCTCATAATGTACCTTAACCTAAATCAAGGTAGGGGATTTTCCTCAACCAAAACATTACCAAACTACTTTACATATTCCCACCATGTAGTAGCATAACCTTCAAAGTGAACGATTGTGTAACAACTCTTTTTCTCCTCAGTAAGATCATTAACTTGGAATACCTTCTAATATAAACTCCCATGAAAGAAAATATTCGGTATCACTCTTACCCTTGAATATTGGAAACCCTATCTTGATGGTATTTAGGCCTACATCACGATTTTGGTTCCTTTGTTGGTTCCAATGACCAACTCTTCCCTCTCAGCCATGAAATTTCCTTGGATCACCAAGTCTTCCCCTTATATCTTACCCCTCATGTAAGTATCATCATATGGTCCATATCCCTTATGTTTTTCTCCCCTACCATATCCCTCTACATGGTCAGGTCTATTAGGGTTAAGTGGGCCTTATGGTGGTAGAATTGGGTTTTATGGATAGTGAGGTCTTTGGTCAAGTGGAGTTTGGATAGGAGGGCTCAATTTTTGGGGTGGTATTTGGGTTTTAATTACTTCTTATTGGACTTGGTGAAGTGAAGGGTGGCCTGGCCCTTCATGATCTCGGTTTTGGGAATAGAAATTGGTTTGATTTATGGAAATTAGTGGCTATCATGGGGGATATAACATTTGGTACAATATTTTGGGAGTAATGATTGGTGAAGTGTTTTGAGGAATAGAAGGTTGGGACTTCTTTTTCTTTCCACTCGTTCTATCTTCCCACTTATTGATGCCACATTCGAGTCTAATTTCTCAAGACCCACAGTTATCCTAGCCATTTCTCGGGACATAATTTCAAGGTAGGCCAAAATGATATTGGTGGCAGTATTGTCCATGGTTTTAGAATTTGAGGCCTTGGGTTCCATTGCAATTGTAACTAAAAAAACCTACAAAACAAAACACAAGTTAGTTCAAAACTCCTTACCACACTCTCACACGTCTTGATCGTCTCATACTTGGTCTCACAAATGTTTCAAGGTTTGCTTGTAGTTCGTGGTAAGTTGAGGATTATGTCTACTCCTTGGTAGGAATGGATTCTTTTCTTGAAGACTCAAGAAAGTAATGTCTGAACTTGAACCAAGAAATACTACGATTCAAAAAATGAATAAAGCACCAAAATAACGCTAACACGAAGAACATTCTCAAAAACTAATTCAAAACTTTGTAGATATTTACTAGTTGCCAATTAGTATAAGATAAAACAAATTTGAAACCAAAGGAAACAAAGAAATAAAACTAGGAATTCTATAATTTTGAGCCTTGTTGATGACGTGGCCAACAACTATTGGCCGCTGGAAATGTTGTTGGAATTGGAGAAGATTTGTTCTAAGAATTAAGTTGTTCAGTGTCACACTTTGGAGAAGAAATTTTGGCTATAGGTGTAGACAAACAAGGTCTTAGACTCTTCCTTCAAGATTCAGCAACTTTTCACCTACTTGCACTCTTTTGGCAAGACAACCTTTTTGAAAGTCTCGTCTCCTTTCCTCTTTTGGTCTATCTAGAAAAGTGATCTTACTTTTTTTTAGTAACTAGTCTTTTAGGATGTCTTTTGTTCTTTTACCACTTTGGTGATGTCTTGAAAGTGGTTCCAAGACAAACAAAAGTCTCACTCTTCTTTTTTCTTGTTTCAAGATCAAACAAAACCTTTTGAAGATACTTCTTCAACATAACATGAAGAACAATGAGATAACAACAACACTAGTCATCCACAACCTTCAACAACAACTTGTAAATAGCTCAAAACTTGGATTTAGACAAAAAAAGTGTTAGACAGAAAGTAAAAAACCAACACTAGGAACAACTAAGACAATTAAAACATACCTAGATCTATACGTAGATCTCAGCCAAACATAACAACAACAACAAGAACACTTCTCGGCCAAGAACACCAACACTTAAAATACTTTTTTTTTGAATTTTCAACTAACCAACCCCAAGATTGGTCTTGTGAGAACAAAAAAAGCCTTATATTTGATACCAAATGATACCTTATAGTCTAACAAACACCAAAAATAGTCCACAACGTCACATACAACAATAACACCAAACGGGTTCAAGAAGACAACACAAGAACAAGAAATAAAAATACAATATATAAATGATAGATAGAGCGACAAAAGCTAATAAAACCAATATCAACTCTAGAATATTTCAAATCCTAAGACCTCTAACACTTAAACAAACAATAACCACACTCCTACGATGACACAAGAGGACTTTACCTTCTCTCGCACTAACGTTTCAAGCCAACAATTGCAACTCAAGTGATTCCACACTTGGTCCCATAGTTTTGAGTGAAAGGTTACTATTAAACCTAGAGATAAAATTTGGTGTTACAATGTTTCAAGAACTCACAATAATAATCAACTAAAGAGTAAAAATCCTAATACTAAAATATATATAGTCTGTTATTACATAAAGGATGAATTGTCCAAAAGGCCCTTAATGAAAGGGTGCCTCTCTAGTGTAATAATAGTAGAAAATGGGTGGCTTTAGAGTGCATTTGGTCCTTCGTACACTTTAACATTGAACTCTCTTGGATGGCCTCTTATCTCACTTGAACACACATTGATCTTCATAGTCATGTCCGTATCATAAAGTTATTATGATCTTTAAGGCATGAAGTTTGGGCATAAACAATTGTGTCTCATGTAAGAGGAAGTGTTGCTTAAGGACAAGTAATAACTTTAAGTTGGGGGTGTTGATGAGTAGTGATTTTACCACTCACTCATACTCAACATTCATACACGTTACCTTGTTTTGGATGAATAAATGAGATATAGTTGTAATTAAATGCACTAATATCCACTCTTTGTAGAAATAGAGTTAAAGGGATCGAAAGATGTGGAATAGAGCTCAAAATGGTAAAAAAGGGAGCAAGAAAGTACAACTGAAAACCTAGAACAGGAGGGCCTCAGTTACCACTATCACAGTTTTGCTGACCGTGATTACATTGGTTAAGCAGGGTTACTACATCCCAGTCGCATTTACCTATCGTGGTTATATAAACCTCATGCGCAACCATGCTGGCAAAATCGCAGCTTATCAGAAGAGTTCAGCCTAAGGAAAAAACTAGAAATATATGGGGCTGATCCAAATTTTGGCCAAAAGGCCTAAAACCCTGATTCATGTATCATATTCCATCTTCCCTAATTTTTTAGATTTTAGCTCTTGACTTTATAACCTCCATTTTTGGAGAAGAAAATATTGTATAAATTTTGGGTGAAGAATACATTAGAGACTTTCTAAGTGGAAGATTTGCTCACTACCATTGTTGATATTGTGGGAGAGTTAAGTTTTAAGTAATATTTGCTTAAATATTCAACAATTCATTTCAATGGAGATTATGAGTATGTCTTTGCTTATTTATCTTATGTGTATCTAAATCTCCCTCTTGGGGTTATGTGTGAATAGGGGTTAAAGTGTGTGTGGGTTGTTATTGATTAGCTTTTATTTAGTAGCTCATGTTTACGGGATTTTATTATTGCTATGCTAATTTGGTTGAGATTTGATAGGTGAAAGCCCCAAATACCCATATGCGTTTGATGAGTGAAAGCTCCAAGCTATAGAAAGATCAAGACCATCTTCAAAAAAAGGGTTTTGGGTGAACTTTAGGAATCCATATCATCGTCGAAAAAAGGATGTGGAAACCAAAGCAATGATAGTCAATTATATGTGTAGTTTGCTAATTTTTAACTATTTTAGACATAAGGGTGAATGTGAGGTTGACTGTACCGTAGGTATCTTCCTAGAAATAGAGATGCCTAGATTGAGGTTGTGGTTATTAATTGTTGAACACACCTATTAGGTATTCAAAAGAATCAATGGGTAAAAGTTTGGTGTTTTGTCGAAAAACTAGCATTAAAATCGATAACCAAGCCTACGCATATTTGACTTACTAAATTGATTTTGATGACTAACTCCCATATGTAACTCCCTTAGTAATGCATAATCCCAAAATCTTTGCATAATTGTTAAAACTGTAATTATTCATAGCCCTAAATTTATATTAGAAAAACCCAAAAAGAAACATTAGTGTAGGAACCTATCTCCCCCATTTTATATTTTTATAGCATTTATTTGAATTTAAATTGTATCTATTATTTAAAATTAATTTGATATCCACTCATATTATTCCTTATGGATTCGACTCTGACTTCAAAGTTAGGTAAATATATTGATGACGACTGCCTTGCACTTAATTTGACGTGTAAGTTGAGCTTTATCAAAAAATGGCGTTGTTGCCGAGGAACAATTTGAAATTTTAGTTTACTTGCTTGAATTCAAGTTTGTAAATATTTGTTTGTGATTTTATTTGTTGTAGGTAGATTTTCTTTTATTTCTACTTTTTGCTATGACAACTTTCGACAAATATGAAATTGATGGCTAGAATACCTATATTGATGGCTTATGTCTATATTGTGATAGACCATACTTCACGAGAGGTTGTAACTATGCTCCCTGGAAAGATATGGTTGTACCTCACATGGAAGTCAAGATAGACATAGGGATGATTATCCAAAAGCCCCTACCCCCTATGATATTAACCAAATTGCTAGTTCTTCTTATGAGATTGATAGGTCTTATGATGAGTAGAAGGAAGAGCAACACACCAAGTCCAATAGTAGTGACCTAAGATTATTAGCTATTTTGGATTGGGTAGATGTAATAGGGGAAAATATAGAATACATGTATCAATAATGGACAAGTGTCAAGAAGGAAGTAATAAGAAAAGAAGAAAAGCTTGAAACAATCCCTACCATGGCCATCTTTCGAGAGAAGGTGTGTCAAGAAGAGAAACCAAGATATGGTGACAGGCTTAGTAGAGAAGACTCCTAGGTGACTTCCCAATCACCCAACTCATATGAGGAAGAATAATCCAAAATAAAAGAAATGATGCAAGAGTCAAGAGAAGAATCAAAGCAAATCTCTTATAATGACTCTAGTTCATTTCGGGGTGAAAATGATTCGGAGGAGGCTAACCCAAAATTAGGTGTTGCACCTCGTTCAAACTATTTTTTAACCTTATGCTTAAAGGATGTGATGAGGATCCACCCCTTTGTACAAAGAAAGGATTATTGGGAGGTGGAGTTCGACTCTTATATTTCTAACACACTGTAAATATGTTGTAAAAAATGTTTAATATGTTGGAACTAATCAAACAAATATATACATTTGTTGTAGAAGAAGCCTAATATGTTTGATTATTTCCAAAAAAAATTATATATGTTGCAACAAATAAGTAATTTGTTAAAGCAGATGTATAATCTGTTTGAAATAATCAAAAAGATATTTACATCTATTGTAGCAGGTTATGATATGCTTCGATAGGTTATACACTTAGTTGATAATGTATTTACTATCTAATTCATTAATAATCGAATTGAGTTATTAATTGACGACTAATTATAGTTAAATAACTTTGTTTATTATTAATGCAATGAAGCAATTCACGTTAAATTAGTCAATTGATTTCTACATTTATGATGAATACACTTAGTTGAACATGTAATTACTGTATAATTCATTATGATTATAATTGAACGTATTAACTGATAACTAATTATAGTTAAATAACTTTATTTTTTACTAATCATGATTTAATGAAGCAAATTCATAACAGATTCATATCAAATTAGTCTTTCGATCTGTAACATCCCATATTTTACTTGTACTTGTTCTAATTATATGGAACTTGGAGCCTTGTAGTACAGGTAACAGATGAGATTTGCTATGCGAGTATTAATGGTGTAGATGGAATAATAGATGCTGCCCGTAAATTTTAATGTGATGCGACCAAGTTAACGTCAATGCAACTATTTAAACTTGGGATCGTAAGCTAGTATTTGAATCTAAAGTTTAAAGTAACCAAGTATGTACAATTTTTAAGTTAGATCCAAGGGATTAGGAACTAAAAATGGAGTATTTTATTGAGGCATTTGCTTGACTTAATTAAGCTAGTTGGTGAGTCACCTACTTGAGATATATGGACCAAGTTAATAGACCCAAGGTTATGGATCAGATTTGATCCTATGTTAAGGTGCTCATTAGGGCCTAACTTAAGTAAAAGAAAAGGAAATGAAGAAATAGCCCAACACTTAAATCAACCAAAGTCATAAATTAATTAAGCCCAAATAAGAACTTAATAAAGTAGGTTCATCACCTACTTTGACCTTTTGAGAAACTTGATCTCTTTAAGTAGGCGCATCACCTACTTGGACCCATTTGAACCATTTTGAGGTCCAAAATGCAACTAAATAGATGGAAAAAATAGGGGATTTTTAAGGCTAAGTTGCTGGTTATTTCCTTAAATTCTAAGCCACAAAAGTACCATATTTCATAAAGTTCTCTTTACTTTCTCTAGTACAACAAAGAGCAGCCCTATTCTCCTTCCGGGGTTCTTGAAGAAACCCCCAACCTTTGTAGGCCAAGGTAAGTAAAAACACTTAAGTTTTACATTAATTATCTCATGGAAGATTAGGAAAACATGCTATAAGTGCTTAATTATTAATTCATATAAAAATATAGAACAAGCAACTTGCTCACTTTTTCTTTGTTATTAAGAGATTTCTTTTCTTCTTTGGTTTAAAGTGTGAAGGAAAGTGAATGTTAAAGTTCTTAAGGAGTTAAAATTTAAAGGATAAGTTGCAGAATTGAGGTAAGGTGACTGTCCCATTTTTTTCTCCTTATATATGAATTTGGGAAAGAATTATGGATGTGTTGTTATTGAGAACTCAAGAGATAATGAGTTCAATAATTGATTACTACAACAAAAGGGATTTGGGGCTATTTTTTAGACTATTTTGTGTGTATATGTTGGGGTCTACTAGGTTGATTTAGGGGAAAGGTATAATTATTTATATTGAAATATAGAGGAAGGGTGCGATGGTACACCATCGAACTAATTGTTGTATACATCTACTGGCCATTCTATTTCATGTATTATTTGGAGGGTTTAATAAACCCAAAGTTGTGTCAGGGGATCTTATAATAATATGTATGGTATGTGGATGTAATTGGAGAAGAAAAGGGTTAAATTAACACCCTTTATTGATAAATTAAGGCCTTACTGCCTGGTCACTACTTTGGTGAAGTTAAATAGTCCAAATGTGCTTGTTGGTTTCTAATATTAGTTTACAATTATTTTATTATAGATAAGTAATCCAAAAGGCGGGAAGTCAAGTTGGGTTAGTATCAGAGTTGTATGACCCGGTATGCAAGGCATACTCTATTTTGCACTCTTTGGCTTAAAATTAGACATTTGTTCCACCAAGTAAGCTTCCAAGATTATCCTATAACAAGTGATACATAATAGCAGTGTATTGTATCCCATGTAGCCAATGACCTTGTTCCCACTCTCTAATGTGTTAAAACGCCTCAATACATGCTTATTATTAAGCATGAAGGTCTAATTTCACTAGAAAATTTCAGGAGTTCTTATATGTCTCTTATTGGTAGATATTGTTTCAAGGTACCATAATTATGAGACCATCAAAGTAATAATCTCAAAGGCTAAATAAATTAAGTAACACAAATCTGTATTAAACGGGTAGCAGCTCAGGGGCATAAGCCTAGCATGGGCTGATCCCGATACTTTATATGTAGGTGGCAGCTCAGGGGCATAAGCTTAGCATGGGACGATCCCAATGTTTACCTATGGGTGGCATCTTAGGGGCGTAAGACTAGCATGGGATGATCCTTCTTTGTCTATTTACCATTAATCAGCTGATCATTTGTATCATATGACTTATAAAGATTATGAAGTAAGAAAGGTAAAATGAAAAATGAAATGTAATGTACCTTACCCTACAAGTATATATAAAAGTGGTTTACTAGCACTATTTGTACAGTTATATATGATTTCTGTTGAGGTCCTATAGCTTGTGTGGTTACTTTTAGCCTTACATATTCAGTACACACTTTTGTACTGATGCCCCTTATGGGGACCTTTATTTCATGCTGCAGGCATAGGTGCTTCAGCAAATACACCTTTTAGTAGGAGCCTAGGATATCCAGTGGCTATTGGTGAGCTCCAAATTGATTTGGGCTTTTCGAGTTTATTTTATATATTTTTGTATTATACAGTAGTCAAGAGTAAGGCCAGGGTTTGTCCCAACCTTAACCATATATCTATGTATATTTTAGAGGGTTTTTAGACCAATGTAAAGTTAAGCATGATAGTGTCTTATCTTTTAGATGTTATGGTCCCAACGGCCAAGTCTGGTATATATATAGTTTTGGGTATATCATTTATTTCTCATCAATGCAATATATCTATGTATGGTAAAACTTTGGTTATTATAGTTACATGCATGAGGAGTACAAGGTCATGGATTGGTTCTCTCAGGCTTTCACGACAATGGGTGCCTGTCCTCCCCATTAGGATTTGAGGCATGACAAAAGTAGTATCAGAGAAGGTCCTCCTAGGGAGTCTATAAAGCCGTGCCTACATAGAGTCTTTCTTATGGGTGTGTTGTGCACCACATCTATAAACAGGAGGCTGTGGGATAATTAAGGGTTTTCTCTTTTTCTTCATATCTTAGATCGTACAATAGAACCCATGTTGTAGGTGAAGTCATATTTGACCATTGAATCTATTTTTTCTCTTATTATAGTAAAAAGCCGGTTTCAAGAAGGAGTAAGAATATATGTAAGTAAATATATGTGTCTCCCAGAGAAGGGACCATCAAGTCACCACCTAGGCAAGTTAATCAAAGTGAGGCTCAATCTGAGTTTGTATCACAAACTACTTCTACTCCTCCATTTCTAGGAGAGCTAAGAAGGAGAAGAATCGCATCCTCAGAACCACCTATTAATGCTACTGAGAATGATCTAAAGAATGTGGTGCAATTTTTTGATCTTATAGTTTCTAGACAAGCTCAAGGACAAACTATTCCAACCACAGGTTCTAGTAGTGCAGATAGGGAAGCTAGCCTACAAACACAGGATTTTCTTAAGATAGATCCTCCTATATTCACTGAATCAGATATTAATGAAAGGGCTGTAGATGTCATGCATGTATTGGGCAAACAGACAATTGAGCTAGCAGCATATCGATTTAAAGGGGAGGCTATATTTTTGTTTGAAGAATGGAAATGATCTAGGGGTATCGATGCACCTTCAGCTACATTGAAAGAGTTCAAAGAGGCATTTATTGATCATTACCTTCCGTTTGAGATCCAAGAGGCTCATGTAGATCAGTTCCTAAATCTTTACCGCAGGAATATGAGCATGAGAGAGTACAATCTTTGGTTAAACTCTTTGTCTAGGTATGCTCTTAATGTAGTAGCTAATATGGATGATAGAGTTCATTGATATGTGGATAGATCTGATCCATATCTTGTTAGAGATTGTACTATTGATGCTTTGAACAAAGATATGGACATAGCATGGATACAAGCTTTTGCACAAAAAATGAAGGATCAAAGGAAAAGAAGAAGAGCACAAGAATTGAAAAGAGAGTATCGCCAAATATATGGGGAAGTTTATGTCATCCCAAGGAGAGTTTTGGCCTTAGTTTTATAATAGACTACCTAGTAAACTATCCTCTTATTTTGCAGATGGTGCTCCACCACAGTTTCAAGGGTCTAAAGGCAACTTATTTTGGGAAAGAAGTAAGAGTCAGAGTTCACGAATAGCGAGGTATCAATAAAAAGGGAGTATGATCCAATTAATACCTCCTCAATATCCGTGTAAAAAATATGGAAAGCTTTATTTAGGTGCATTTTGGTTAAGGACAAATGCTTGCTTTTGGTGTGGCACGTCAGAGCATATAATGAGAGAATGCCCATAAAGAGGCATAGGTAGTAAAACAACCTACTAGATCAACCTTTGGATCATCATCATCGATGCCTTATTAAGGTAGGGGTGTACAGCCTATAGGTAGTGGTAGACGTGCTAAAGAAGTAGCTAGCTCTAGTAGGTTCAGAATCATACATATTTTTTAGCGGATTAACAAAATTTAGAGGCTTCTCCAGATGTTGTTACAGGTACATTGTCCATCTTTTTAGATGATGTATATGAATTAATTGATCTGGGCTATACATTATCTTATTTCACTCTATTGGTTGTTGGAAAGTTCAAAAGAACACTAGAATTGCTAGTTAAGCCATTTTAAGTGTACACCGGTTGGTGAATCTATTATAACTAGGAGAGTGTATCAAAATTGTATTATAACTATTTGTGGTCGTGATACAATGGTTGACCTTGTTGAGTTAGAAATGGTAGATTTTGATGTTATAATGGGTATGGATTGGCTGGCTTCTTGTTATGCCATAGTAGATTACCGAACTAAGAGGGTGTATTTCTATTTTCCAAGAGAGACAGTCCTTGAATGGAGAGGTAATATTGGTTTGCCAAGAGGTAAATTTATTTATTATTTTAAGGAAAAAAGGATGATTTCTAAAGGTTACATATATCATTTAGTTAGAGTGAAAGATATAGATGCAGAGCCATCAACTCTTCAAACTATTCTAGTGGTAAATGAATTTTCTGAGGTATTTCCTAAAGATCTTCCAGGTTTGCCTCCAGAATAAGAAGTGGAGTTTGGTATTGATATAATTCTAGGTATTCAACCAATCTCAGTTCCTCCGTATAGAATGGCCCCGACAGAATTAAGGGAGTTGAATAAAAAATTGAAAGACTTGCTAGAAAAATATTCATAAGGCCTAGTATGTCACCCTGGGGTGCACCACTGTTATTTGTGCATAAGAAAGATGGCCCATTAAGAATGTGTATTGACTACTGACATCGCATAAGGTGACTATTAAGAATCAATATCCCCTTTTGAGAATTGATGACTTATTCAAATAGTTGCAAGGCGCCAAGTGTTTTTCAAAGATTGATTTGAGGTCGGGTTACCACCAAGTGAGGGTCTAAGATGACATATCCAAGATAACCTTTCGAACATGGTATGATCATTATGAGTTTCTATTCATTTCCTTTTGGCTAACTAATGCACCCACAAATTTTATGGATTTGATGAATATGGTGTTCAAGCTATTCTTATATGTGTTAGTGATAGTTTTTATAGATGATATTCTGGTTTATTTGAGATCAAAGAAGGACCATGCCAGTCACTTACGACAGGTGTTACAGATTCTTTGTGATCATAAACTATATGCAAAGTTCTTAAAGTGTGAGTTTTGGTTAAAATATGTGGCATTCTTGGGTCATATTATATCTAAGGAAGGAATAAAAGTTGATACTTAAAAGATAGAAGCTATGAAGAACTGGACAAGACCAATAAAACCTACAGAGATTCATAGTTTCCTTATGTTAATAGGTTATTATAGAAGGTTTGGTTAAGGATCTTCTTCGATTTCTGCACCTTTAACAAAGCTAACACACAAAGCATCCAAGTTTAAATGGAATAATGCATGTTAAAGGAGTTTCCAAGATCCGAAGAATAAGTTGACTTCTACACCCGAATTGGTACTTCCAGAAGGAACAGAAGGGTATGTAGTATATTGTGATGCTTTAAGAATTGGCTTAGGGTGTGTGTTGATACAGTATGGTAAAGTCATAGCATATGCCTCAAGACAATTGCAACCACATGAGAAGCATTATCCAATGCATGATCTGGAGTAAACAGCATTATATTTGCCTTAAAGATATGGCATCGCTATTTTTATGGGATTTATGTTGACATACATACTGACCATAAGAGTTTGCAATATATCTTTAATTAGAAGGACCTAAATTTGAGGCAGCAAATATGACTTGAGCTATTAAAAGACTATGATATTGATATCTTGTATCATCAGAGAAATGAAAATATGGTAGTTGATACGATAATTTGTAAGGCTATGGTGGACACTTACGAGCATCCTATGAAATGACAAGGGATGACTACAGATCTACACAAACTAGCCAGTTTGGGGGTTCTCCTTCTTGAAACTCCAGATGAGGGGCTTATTGTGCATAATGCGACAAAATCTTCATTAGTAGCTGAAGTAAAAGAGAAGCAATATGTTGATCCTATTCTATTACGACTTAAGGAGAATGTACAATGTGGTATGACAAAGGAATTTGATCTTACACAAGAAATGAGTACTTTGGTGCCAAAACAGATTATGTGTGCCTAATGTAGATGGGCTAAGAAAGAGGATTATGATAGAGGCACATCATTCAAGGTATTCCATCCACCCAGGGTTAACTAAAATGTATCAGGATTTGAAAAGAATATATTGGTGGGGTGATATAAAGAAGAACATTGCATAATTTATAGTCGAATGTCCAAATAGTCAAAGTGTTAAAGTAGAGAACTAAAACCCAGAGGGTTATATAGAATGTATAAATCTTCCAATCTTGAAGTGTGACATGATCAACACGGATTTCATCACTTCTTTGGCTCGTACATCTCAAAGGTTTGATTCTATATTGGTGATAGTTGATAGGCTTATCAAATCAGCACACTTTCTATCGGTTAGGACTACATACACAGTTTAAAAGTATACAAAATTGTATATCAAAGAGATAGTTTAATTACATGGATAACCAATCTCTATTATATCATATAGGAGAGCTCAATTTAAAGCAAATTTGTGGATGTCTTTTCAGAGAAATTTGGGATCACAAGTTAATTTAAGTACAACTTTTCACCATCAAACAGATGGACAAGTGGAACGTACCATTCAAACACCTGAAGATATGCTACAAACTTGTGTATTGGAATTTAAAGGTAATTAGGATAATCATTTACCTCTCATCAAGTTCACCTACAACAATAGCTATCATTCAAGTATCAAAATGGCACCATATGCTGCTTTTTATGAAAAAAGTGTAGATCACCAATTGGATGGTTTGAAATGGGTGAAACTGCCTTGTTTGGGACAGATCTTGTTCATCAAGCTATGGAAAAGGTTAAAGTAATCCAAAAACAACTAGAAATAACCCAAAGTTGACATAAGTTATATATAGATATTAGTAAAAGGGGGCTAGAGTTTGCTATGGGTGATTGGGTATTCTTGAAGGTGTCACCAATGAAAGGGGTTATGAGATTTGGAAAGAAAGGAAAATGAAGACCACTTTATATAGGCCTATATCATATTACTTGGAGGATTGGCCAAGTCGCTTACGAATTAGAGCTACCCTAAGAACTCTCAACAGTTCATCTAGTATTTCACATCTTAATGCTTCAAAAGTGCATGGGAGATCCATCTTATATAATTCCTACTAAAGATGTACAAGTTACAGAAGATCTCACCTATGAAATAATGCCTATTTCTATCCTAGATCGACAAGTAAAGAAGTTAAGAAATAAAGAAATAGCTTCGGTAAAAGTGCTTTGGAGAAACCAACAAGTAGAATAGATAAGATAGGAAGTTGAAGAAGCGATGAAATTAAAGTACCCCCATTTGTTCAAATACGAAGAGAAAGTTCAAGATGCTAAATAGGGGCAATAACAAGTAAGTGTAATATATAGGTACTACATGATAACATTAGTATTAAACTTAGGCTTGAACTTAATTTGGTTGGATAATTATGCTAAAATTTGAGTATGATTATTTCTAAGGGCGGGAGGATGTAACAACCCATATTTTACTTGTACAGGGCGGGAGGATGTAACAACCCATATTTTACTTGTACTTGTTATAATTATATGGAACTTGGAGCCTTATGGTATAGGTAACGGATGAGATTTTTATGCGAGTATTAATGGTGTATATGGAATTATCGATGTCGCCCGTATGTTTTAATGTGATGCGACCAAGTTAACGTCGATGCAACTATTTAAACTTGGGATCGTAAGCTAGTATTTAAATCTAAAGTTTAAAATGACCTAGTATATACAAGTTGTAAGTTAGATCCAAGGGATTAAGAACTGAAAATGGAGTATTTTATTCAGGTGCTTGCTTGACTTAATTAAGCTAGTTGGTGAGTCACCTTCTTGAGATATATGGACCAAGTTAATACACCCAAGGTTATGGATCAGATTTGATTCTATGTTAAAGTACTCATTTGGGCCTAACTTAAGTAAAAAAAAAAAAAGAAATGGACCAACACTTAAATCTGCCAAAGTCACAAGTCAATTGAGTCAAAATAAGAACTTAATCAAGTAGGTGCATCACATACTTTAAGCTTTTGAGTAGCTTGATCTCTTTAAGTAGGTGCATCACCTACTTAGACCCATTTGACCCATTTTGAGGTAAAGAATGCAGCTAAATAGATGGCCAAAAATAGGGGCTTTATACAACTAAGTTGATGGTAATTTCCTTAAATTCTAAAACACATAAGTACCATATTTCATAAAGTTAACACAACTTTCTCTGGAACAACAAATAGCAACCCTATTCTCCTTCTAGGGTTCTTGAAGAAACCGTAACCTTTGCAGGCTAAGGTAAGTGAAAAAACTTATGTTTTAGCTTAATTATCTCATAAAAGATTAGGAAAACATGTTACAAGTGCTTAATTATTAATTCATGGCAGAATACAGAACAAACTACTTGCTCACTTTTCTTCTTTGGCTTAAAGTGTGAACGAAAAGTAAAAATTGAAGTTTTTGAGGAGTTCAAATTTAAGGGATAAGATTTAGAATTGAGGTAAGGTGACTACCCCATTTTTTTTCTCGTTATATATGAATTTGGGAAAGAATTATAGATGTGTTGTTATTGAGAACTCAATAGATGATGAGTTTAATAATTGATTGCTACAACAAAAGGGATTTGGGGCTATTTTGTGTATTGTTTTGTGTGTATAAGTTGGGGAATGCTAGGTTGATGTTGGGCAAAGGTGTAATTAGTTTGTATTGAAATATAGAAGAAGGTGCGGTGCAACACCATCGAACTAATGGTTGTATATGTCTACTGCCCATTCTATTTTATGTATTGTTTGGAGGGTGTAATGAAGTATGTGGATGTAATTGGAGAATAAAAGTGTTTAAATAACACCCTTGATTGATAAATTAAGGGCTTACTGGTAAGCCACTATTTTGGTGAAGTTAAATAGCTCAAATGTCTCAGTTAGTTGCTAATATTAGTTTACCATATATTTTATTGTAGATAAGTTATCCAAAAGGCGGCAAGTCAAGTTGGGTTAGTATTGGATTTCTATGTCCAGGTATGTTAGACATACTCTATTTTGCACTTTTTGGCATGAAATTGGACATTTGTTCCCTCATGTAAGATTCCAAGGTTATCCTATAACAAGTGATACATAATAGTAGCATATTATATCCCATGTAGCTAATGACATTGTTCTTACTCTCTAATATGTCAAAACACCTCAATACATGAATACTATTAAACCTGTATGTCTATTTTTACTAGAAAATTTCAGGAGTTCTCTATTTGCTCAAATAAGACCCATGAGTTATTTTCAGCTCCTAAAAACTTTATTTGTGTGACAACAACTACCTACCTCATTGTTGTTGCATTAAGTGTCCATTTACATGTCTCTTATTGGTAGATTATTGTTTCAAGGTACCATAATGTTATGACCACAAAAGTAACAATCTCAAAGGCTAAATAAACTAAGTAACACAAGTACTTATTAAATGGGTGGTAGCTCAGGGCCATAAGCCTAGCATGAGACAATATCGATACTTTAGCTATGGGTGTCAGCTCAGGGGCGTAAGACTAGCATGGGTCGATCCCAATGTTTATTTATGGGTGGCAGCTCAGGGTCATAATCCTACAATGGGAAAATCTTGATTTGTCTATTTACCACTGACCAACTGGTCATTTATATCATATGACTTTCAAAGATTATGAAGTAAGAAAGTTCAAATGATGAAAGGAATGTAATTTACCTGAACCTACAAGTATATATAAAGGTGGTCTGCTAGCACTATTTGTATACTTATATCTGATTTTCGTTGAGCTCCTAAATCATGTGTGGTTACTTTTAGCTTTACATATTCAGTACATACTTTCATACTGACACCCCTCATAGGGGAGCTATATTTCATGCTGTAGGCATAGGTAATTCAGCAAATACACCTTCTCAGTAGGAGCCCAAGATATCCAATGACTATTGGTGAGCTCTAGATTGATTTGGGGCTTTCTGAGTTCGTTTTATACATTTTGGTATTACACAGTAGTCAAGAAAAAGGCGAGGGTTTGTCCCGACCTTAACCAGATGTCTATGTATCTCTTAGAGGCTTTATAGACTAATGTAAAGTTAAGCATGATAGTGTTTTATCCTTTAGATATGGCCAAAGGCATTTATAGGCACTCAAACTTGTTGCCAAAATTCACTTAGACAGCTAAACTAAGGCTTGTTCCTATCAGGCCCCTAAACCCCCCACATTTTATTCTAATTGGGCCTTTTTGCCTATGTGGCACTGTGCGTGCAGTGCCATCGTGGAAGGCGCGTGAGGAATATTTTTTTTTTATTAATTTACAAATAAAAAGATGCCAAGTGGCATTGAGGGCCCCAAACTTTTTTTAATAACAAAATTTTTTTTAAAACTCTAAAGGCCCTTTTTAATAAAACAAAAAACATTAGGGGGTCCCAATTATTTTTTTAATAAAACAATATGCTGGAGGGCTGGGGGGCTGGGGGTAGGTGGGGGAGTTTTATTTTTCTTTTTAAAAAAAATTTATAATTTTTTTTTAATAATTTGTTTTTATTTTTTAAATGATTTTATAATTTCTTTTTTATAATTAGGCAAAAAATCATTAGGGGATCCCCATTTGTTTTTTAGTAAAACAATATGTTGGGGCTGGGGGTAGGTGGGGAGTTTATTTTTATTTTTTTAAAAATTTTATAATTTCTTTTTAATAATTAGTTTTTTATTTTTTAAATAATTTTATAATTTCTTTTTTATAATTAGGCTTTTATTTTTATTTTTAAAATAATTTTATAATTATTTTTTAATAATTTGGATCCTCAATGCCATTTTTTATTTTCAATTTTTAAAAAGTTTTATAATTTTTTTTAATAATTAGTTTTTTATTTTTAAATAATATTTTTATAAGTTATTTTATTTATATAAAAATATATATATATATATATATATATATATATATATATATATTTTAAACTAATCAGTTTTTTTAATTTTTCAAACAGTTTTATAATTATATTTTCATAATTTATATCCTCAATGCCATTTTTTATTTTCATTTTTAAAAAGTTTTATAATTTGTTTTAATAATTAATTTTTTATTTATTAAATAATTTTTAATAATTTATTTCATTTTTTAAGAAAATTTATAATTTTTCTTAAATAATTAGTTTTTTATTTTTATTTTTCAAATAATTTTAAATTATTTTTTCATAATTTATATCCTCGCCATTTTTATTTTAATTTTTTAAAAATATTTATAATTTTTCTTAATAATTAATTTTTTTAAAAAATAATTTATTTTCTTAAAAAAATTTTATAATTTTTTTAAATAATCAGTTTTTTTTATTTTTTAAATAATTTTAGAATTATTTTTTAATAATTTCCTCAATGCCATTTGTATATACTTTTTCTAAAAAAATTATAATTAATTTTTAATAATTATTGGACCCACAATGCCATGTGTCAGCTTCCAATTAGCTCATTTTACCACATCATCGTATGTGTGCAACACACACTTTGGTCTTTTTGCTGATAGGGCAAAAAAGGCCTAATTGGAACAAAATGTGGGGGGTTTAGGGGCCTAATAGGAACAGGTCTTAGTTTAGGTGTCTAAGTGAATTTTGGCAACAAGTTTGAGTGCCTATCGATGACTTTGGCCTTTAGATACTATGGCTCCAATGGACAAGTCTGGTATATATATAGCTCTGGGCTTATCGTTTATTGTTACATGCATGAGGAGTACAAGGTTATTTATTAGTTCTCTTAGGCTTTCACGGCTACGGGCGCCTGTCTACCCCTATAAGATTTGAGGTGTGACAAAAGCGGTATCAGAGCAGGTCTTCCTAGGGAGTCTATAAAACCGTGGTACATAGAGTCTTTATTATGGGTGTTTTATGCACCAAATCTATAAACTAGAGGCTATGGGACATTTAAGTGTTGTCTCTTTTTTGTCATATCTTAGATCGTGCAAGGAAGCCTATGTTGTAGGTGAAGTCATATTCGACCATTAAATTTATTTTTTTCTCTTAATATAGTAAAGATGTTGGATTGAGAAGGAGTAAGAATACAGGTAAGCGAATAGATATGGCTGCCAGAGAAGGGACCATCAAGTCACCACCTAGGCCAGTTAATCAAAGTAAGGCTCAAGCTGAGTTTGTATCACAAACTTTTTCTACTCCTTATTTCCAAAAGAGCTAAGAAAGAGAAGAACCACATCTTCAGAACCACTATTAATTCTATTGAGCAAGATCTAAAGAATACGGTGCAATTTTGGACCATATAGTTACTGGACAAGCTTAAGGACAAACTACTACAACCACAGGTTCTAGTGGTGCAGATAGGGCAGCTAGCCCATGGACATAGGATTTTCTTAAGATAGATCCTCCCACATTTACCAGATTAGATATTAATAAAGACCGATAGGACTTTATTGATCAAATCCAAAGGGCTCTACATATCATATATGTACCGAGTAAAGAAACAGTTAAGCTAGTAACATCTAGTTTTAAAGGGGAGGCTATATTTTGGCATGAAGACTGGAAATGATCTAGGGGTATCAATACACCTTCAACTTCTTGGAAAGAGTTCAAAGAGACATGTATTAATCGGTACCTTCCGTTTGAGATCCAAGAGGCTCGTGTAGATTAATTCCAAAATCTTCGCCAAGGGAATATGAGCATGAGAGAGTACAACCTCTAGTTTAACTCTTTGTCTAGGTATGCTACTGATGTACTAGCTACTTTGGATAATAGAGATCATCGATATGTAGATAGATTGGATCCATATCTGGTTAGAGATAGTACTATTGAGGCTTTGAACAAAGAGATGGACATAGCAAGGATACAAGCTTTTGCACAAAAATTGGAGGATCAGAGGCAAATAAGAAGAATACAAGAATTGGAAATAGGGTATTCCAAGAGGGCCTAATCAACGAGGCAGTTGATGGCATCCCAAAGAAAGTTTAGGCCTCAATTTTATTGTAGAATGCCTAGTACACTATCTTCTTATTCTGCAGCTAGTGCTCTACCACATTTTTAAAGGTCTAAAGGCAACTAGTTTAGGCAAAGAAGTAAGAGTCAGTGTTCACAAATAGAGAGGTATCAAGAGAAAGAGAGTATGAGGTAATTAAGACCCCCTCAGCAACCATGTAAATAATGTGGAAATCTTTATTTAGGTGCATGTAGGTTTGGGAAAAATGCTTTCTTTTGGTGTAGTACGTCAGGGAATATAATGAGAGAATACCCATAAAGAGGCATAGGTGTTATGACATGACATACTGGATCAGCCGTTGCATCATCATCATCAATGCCTTATTCAGGTAGGGGTGTACAACCTATGGGTTATGGTAGAGGTTCTAAAGGAGCATCTAGCTTTAGTGGAGTTTAGAATCGTACATATGCTTTAGCGGATCAACAAAATTTAGAAGCTTCTCCAAATTTCGTTACAGGTACATTGTCCATATTTTCACATGATATATATGCATTAATTGTTCCGGGCTCTACATTATCATACATCACTCCATTGGTTATTGGAAAGTTCAAAAGAACACTAGAATTGCTAGTTAAGCCATTTGAAGTGTCTACGTCGGTCATTGAATCTATTATAGCTAGGAGAGTGTATCAAAATTCTATAATAACTATTTGTGGTTGTAATACAATGGCTGACCTTGTTGAGTTATAAATGGTAGATTTTGATGTTATAATGGGTATGGATTTTTTGGATTCTTGATATGCCGCAGTAGATTGCCAAACTAAGAGGATGTGTTTTTATTTTCAAGGGAGGCAGTCCTCGAATAGAGGGGTAATATTGGTTTTCCAAGAGGTAAATTTATTTATTATTTTAAGGTAAAATGGATGATTTATAAAGGTTACATAAATTATCTACTTAGAGTGAAAGATACAGATTCAGAGCCATTAACTCTTCAAACTATTCCAGTGGTAAATGAATTTCCCAATGTATTTCCTAAAGATCTTTCGGGTTTTCCCCCAGAGCGAGAAATGGAGTTTTGTATTGATGTGATTCCAGGTATTCAACCAATCTCAATCCTCTATATAGAATGTCCCCAGCAAAACTAAGGGATTTAAAAGATCAATTGAAAGACTTTCTAGAAAATGGATTCATAAGGCCTAGTATGTTACCCTAGGGTGCACCACTATTATTTGTGCGTAAGAAATATGGCTCATTGAGAATGTGTATTGACTACCGACATTGAATAAGGTGAATATTAAGAAAAAATATCCCTTTTAGATAATTGATGACTTATTCAACCAGTTGCAAGGTGTCAAGTGTTTTTCAAAGATTGATTTAAGGTTAGGTTACCACCAAATGAGGGTCAAAAAGGACATACCCAAGACAGATTTTTGAACATAGTACGATCATTACTAGTTTCTAATCATGTCCTTTGGTCTAACTAATGCACCCATAAATTTTTTTGGATTTGATAAATATGGTGTTCAAGCCATTCTTAGATGTTTTCGTGATAGTTTTTATAAAGGATATTCTGGTGTATTCAAGACCAAAGGAGAACCATGCCAGTCACTTACGACAGGTGTTATAGATTCTTTATGATCGTAAACTATATGCAAAGTTCTTTAAATATGAGTTTTGGTTAAACT
The DNA here is from genome assembly GCF_002878395.1 of Capsicum annuum. Lineage (NCBI taxonomy): Eukaryota > Viridiplantae > Streptophyta > Magnoliopsida > Solanales > Solanaceae > Capsicum > Capsicum annuum. Next base: position 71,009,732 of record NC_061113.1, on the reverse strand, counting down.
ATGTGGAATTCTTGGGTCATATTATATCTAATAAGGGAATAAAGGTTGATACTCAAAAGATAAACGTTGTGAAGAACTGCCCAAGACCTATAAAACCTATAGAGATTCGTAGTTCCTTAGGTTAGCAAGTTATTATAGAAGGTTTGTTGAAGTATTTTCTTCAATTTCTGCACCTTTAACAAAGCTAACACACAAAGCGTCCAAGTTTTAATGGAATGATGCATGTGAAAGGAGTTTCCTAGAACTGAAGAATAAGTTGACTTCTACACTCGAATTTGTACTTCTAGAAGTCACAGAAGGGTATACAATGTATTATGATGCTTCAAGAATTGGCTTAGGGTATATGTTGATGCATCATGGTAAAGTCATAGCATATGCCTCAAGACAATTGTTGCCACATGAGAAGAATTATCCTACGCATGATCTGGAGCTAGTAGTGGTTATATTTTCCCTAAAGATATGGCGTCACTACTTGTATGGGATTTATGTTGACATACATACTGACCACAAGAGTTTGTAATATATCTTTAATTAGAAGGACCTAAATTTGAGGCAGCAAAGATGGCTTAAGCTATTAAAAGACTATGATGTTAATATCTTGTATTATCTGGGAAAAGCAAATATGGTAGCTGATGCGTTAAGTTGTAAGGCTATGGTGGGCACTTATGGAAAGCCTACGATATGACAAGGGATGACTAAGGATCTACACCAACTAGCCAATTTGGGTGTTCACCTTCTTGAAACTCCAGATGAGGGGTTTATTGTGCATAATGTGGCAGAATCTTCATTAGTATCCGAAGTAAAAGAGAAAAAATATATAGATCCTATTCTATAATGGCTTAAGGAGAATTTACAATAAGGTATGACCAAGGCATTTGAGCTTACACAAGATGGAGTACTTTGGTGCCAAAATAGATTGTGTGTGCCTAATGTAGATGATCTAAGAAAGAGGATTATGACAAAGGCACATCATCCAAGGTATTCCATCCATCCAGGGTCAACTAAAATGTATTAGGATTTGAAAGTAGTGTATTGGTGGGATGACATGAAGAAAAATATTGCAGAATTTCTAGCTGAATGTCCAAATTATCAAAGAGTTAAAGTAGAGAACCAAAAGCCCTGGGGTTATATGCAATGTATAGATCTTCCAATCTGGAAGTGGGACATTATCAACATAGATTTCATCACTGGTTAGCCTCATACATCCCAAAAGTTTGATTCCATATGGGTGATAGTTGGTAGGCTTATCAAATCAGCACACTTACTACCAGTTAGGTCTTTTTACACAGTTGAAGAGTATATGAAATTGTATATCAAAGAGATAGTTTAATTACACAGAGAATCAGTCACTATTATATCAGATAGGGGATCTCAATTTACTGCAAATTTTTGGAAGTCTTTTCAAAGAAATTTTTGAACACAAGTTAATTTAAGTACAACTTTCCACCCTCAAATAGATGGACAAGTGGAATGTACTATTCAAACACCTGAAGATATGCTACAAGCTTGTGTATTGGACTTTAAAGGTAATTAGTATGATCATTTACCTCTCATTGAGTTTGCCTACAATAATAGCTATTATTCAAGCATCAAAATGGCACCTAATGAAGCTTTGTATGGAAGAAAGTGTAGATCACCAACTGGATGGTTTGAAGTGGGTATCACCAATGAAAGGGGTTATGAGATTTGGTTAGAAAGGAAAACTAAGTCCACATTATATAGGACCATATAAGATTACTCGGAGGTTAGGCCAAGTCGCTTATGAATTAGAGATACCCCAAGAACTCTCAACAATTCATCCAGTATTTCATGTCTCAATACTTCAAAAGTGCATGGGAGATCCATCTCATATTACTCCTACTGAAAATATACAAGTTTCGAAAGATCTCACCTATGAAGAAATACCTATTTCTATCCTAGATCGATAAGTTAAGAAGTTAAGGAATAAAAACTAGCTTCTGTAAAAGTACTTTGGAGAAACCAATAAGTAGAAGAGATAACATGGGAAGCTGAAGAAACGATTAAATCCAAGTATCCCCATTTATTCAAATATGAAGAGAAAGTTCATGATGCTAAATTGGGGCAATAACAAGTAAGGGTAATATATAGGTACTACATGATAACATAAGTATTAAACTTAGGCTTGAACTTGTTTTGGTGGGACAATTATGCTAACATTCGAGAACAAATGTTCCTAAAGGGGGGAGGATATAACATCCCGTATTTTTCTTGTAATTTTTTTAATTATATGGAACTTGGATCCTTGTGGTATAGGTAATGGATGAGATTTGTTATGCAAATATTAATGGTGTAGATGGAATTATAGATGCTGCCCATATGTTTTAATATGATGCGACCAAGTTACCGTTGATGCAACTATTTAAACTAGGGATCGTAAGCTAGTATTTAAATCTAAAGTTTTAAGTGAACAAGTATATACAAGTTTTAAGTTAGATCCAAGGGATTAAGAACTGAAAATGGGGTATTTTATTGAGGTGATTGATTGACTTAATTAAGCTAATTGGTGAGTCACCTACTTGGGATATATGGACCAAGTTAATGGACCCAAGGTTTTAGATCAGATTTGATTCTATGTTAAGGTACTCATTTGGGCCTAACTTAAGTAAAAGAAAAGGAAATGAAGAAATGGACCAACACTTAAATCAGCCAAAGGCCTAAGTTAATTGAGCCCAAATAAGAACTTAATCAAGTAGGTTCATCACCTACTTTAACCTTTTGAGCAGCTTGATCTCCTTAAGTAGGTACATCACCTACTTGGACCCATTTGACCATTTTGAGGTCCAAAATGTAGCTAAATAGATGGCCAAGAATAGGGTCCCTATAAGGCTAAGTTGCTGGCCATTTCCTTAAATTCAAAGCCACATAAGTACCATATTTCATATAGTTCTCTCTACTTTCTCTAGAACAACAAAGAGAGGCCCTATTCTCTTTCTAGGGTTCTTGAAGAAACCTCTAACCTTTGCAGGACAAGGTAAGTAAAAACACTTATGGTTTAGCTTAATTATCTCATGGAAGATTAGGAAAACATGCTATAAGTGCTTAATTATTAATTCATGGCAGAATATAGAACAAGCTACTTGCTCACTTTTCTTCTTTGGTTTAAAGTGTGAAGGAAAGTAAAAGTTAAAGTTCTTTAGGAGTTCAAATTTAAGGGATAAGTTGCAGAATTGAGGTAAGGTGACTACCCTATTTTTTCTCATTATTTATGAATTTGGGAAAGAATTATGGATGTTTTGTTATTGAGAACTCAAGAGATGATAATTTCAACAATTGATTGCAACAACAAAAGGGATTTGGGGCTATTTTATGGACTGTTTTGTGTGTATATGTTAGGGGTTTCTAGGTTGATATTGGTAAAAGGTGTAATTAGTTTGTATTGAAATATAGAAGAATGGTGTGGTCGTACACCATCAAACTAATAGTTGTATACGTCTACTGCTCATTCTATATCATGTATTGTTTGGAGGGTGTAATGAACCCAAAGTTATGTCGGGGGATCTTATAAGAATATGTATGGTATGTGGATGTAATTGGAGAAGAAAAGGATTAAAATAACACCCTTGATTGATAAATTAAGGGCTTACTGTCTGACCACTGTTTTGGTGAAGTTAAATAGCTCAAATGTGTCAGTTGGTTGCTAATATTAGTTTACTATATATTTTATTATAGATAAGTAATCCAAAATGCGGGAAGTCAAGTTGGGTTAGTATTGGAATTGTACGACCAGGTATGTAAGGCATACTCTATTTTGCACTCTTTGGCATGAAATTGGACATTAGTTCCATCAAGTAAAATTCCAAGGTTATCCAATAACAAGTGATACATAATAGCAGTGTATTATATCCCATGTAGCCAATGAGCTTGTTCCGACTCTCTATTGTGTTAAACACCTTAATACATGCATATTATTAAGCCTGCATGTATATTTTTCTAGAAAATTTTAGGATTTCTTCATTTGCTCAAATAAGACCCATGTGTTATTTTCGGCTCCTAAACACTTCATTTGTCTGAAAACAACAACCTACCTCATTGTTGTTGCATTAAGTGACCGTGTACATGTCTCTTATTGGTAAATTATTTTTTCAAGGTACCAAAATGTTATGACCACCAAAGTAACAATCTCAAAGGCTAAATAAACTAAGTAATGCAAATCTGTATTACATGGGTGGTAGCTCAGGGGCATAAACCTAGCATGGGCCGATCTCAGTACTTTATATATAAGTGGCATCTCAGGGGCGTAAGCCTAGAAAGGGCCAATCCCAATGTTTATTTATGGGTGGCAGCTCAGGGGCATAGGCCTACTATGGCCGATCCCGATTTGTCTATTTACCACTTACCAGCTGGTCATTTGGATCATATGACTTTCAAAGATTATGAAGTAAGAAAGGTAAAATAAAGAAAGTAATTTTATGTACCTAAACCTACAAATATATATAAAGGTGGTCTACTAGTACTATTTGTACACTTATATCTGATTTCCGTTGAGCTCCTATATCATGTGTGATTACTTTTAACCTTACATATTTAGTATATACTTTCATATTGACGCCCCTTATGGGGGACCTTTATTTCATGTTGCAGGTGCAGATGCTTAAGAAAATACACCTTCTTAGTTGGAGCCCAGGATATCTAGCGACTATTGGTGAGCTCCAGATTGATTCGGGGCTTTCCAAGTCCATTTTATATATTTTGGTATTTTACAGTTGTCAAAATAAAGGATGAGGTTCGTCCCGACCTTAACTAGATGTCTATGTATCTTTTAGAGGCTTTGTAAACCAATGTAAAGTTAAGCATGATAGTGTCTTATCTTTTAGATGTTTTGGCCCCAACGGCCAAATCTCGTATATATATAGTTTTGGTCATGTTGTTTATTTCTTATCAATGCATTATATCCATGTATGGTAAAACCTTTGGTTATTATAATTACATGCATGAGGAGTACAAGGTCATGGATTGGTTCTCTGGGGCCTTCACGGCTACGGGTGACTGTCTGCCCTAATAGGATTTGAGGCATGGCACAATCACTCCATTTAGGATAAATACATTTAGTTGATAATGTAATTTCTACAGTTCAATAAGAATGCAATTTAATCTATAAATTGATATCTAATTATGGTTTAAAATGTTGTTACTAATTATGATTTAATAAAGCAATTCACATCAAATTAGTCAGTCTCTTACTCCATTTAGGACAAATACACTTAGTTGAATATGTAATTACAATCTAATTCATTATGATTGTAAATGAAGGTATTAGTTGATTGTTAATTATAGTTAAATAACTTTATTTGTTACTAATCATGGTTTAATGAAGCAACTCAATAAATTAGTCAGTCGATCATTCTATTTAGGACGAATACACTTAGTTGAATATGTAATTACAATCCAATTTATCGAGAGTACAATTAAAGTTATGATTGTAAATGAAGGTATTAGTTGATTTCTAATTATAGTTAAATAACTTTATTTGTTACTAATCATGGTTTAATGAAGCAACTCAATAAAGTAGTCAGTCGATCATTCTATTTAGGACGAATACACTTAGTTGATAATATAATTACTATCCAATTTATCGAGAGTACAATTAAAGTTATTAATTCATAACTAATTATAGTTAAATAACTTTATGTGTTACTAATCATGATTTAATGAAATAATTCACATCAAATTAGTCAGTCGATCACCTACTTAGGACGAATACACTTGGTTGAAATTGTAAATACTATCTAATTCATTATGATTGTAATTGAAGGTATTAATTGATAGATAATTATATTTAAATAACTTTTTTATAACTAATCATGGTTTGATAAAACAATTTGCATTACATTAGTCAGTCAATCACTCCATTTTGGACGAACACACTTAATTGATAATGTAATTACTATCCAATTCATTGAGAATGATATTGAAGTTATTAATTAATAAATAATTATAGTTACATAAATTTATTTATTAGTAATGATTTAATGAAAAATATAAGTCAAATGAGTCAGTCGATCACTCCATTTAGGAATATACTTAGTTGAATATGTCATTACTATCCACTTCATTACGATTGTAATTGAATGTGTTAATTGATGGATAATTGTAGTTACATCACTTTATTTGTTACTAATTATGTTGGAAATTATTAAACATATAATTTTCTTGCAATAATAGATGTCTCATATGTTGGAAATAATCAAATAGATATAGACACCTGTTGCGATAGATGTTTAATATGTTTGATTATTTCCAAAAAATGAATCTATCGCAACAGATGAATCTTCTATTACAACAGATATCTGTTTGATTATTTCCAATATATGTTTGACATCTGCTGTAATAGATGAATTATCTATTGTAACTTATGTAGTTTATATTGGAAATAATCACACATATTAGACATCTGCTGCAATAGATGTCTATATTTATTTGATTATTTCTAATAAATGAGTCATCTGTTGCAACTTTTATAGTTTATATGGGATATAATCAAACATATTAGGCATCTGTTATAATAGATGTCTATATTTATTTTCAATAGATGAGTCATCTATTCCAACAGATGAATAATTTATTGCAATATATGTAGAGTATGTTGGAAATAATCAAATATATTAGACATATATTACCACAGATATCTAACACGTGTGATTATATCTAACATATGTTTGACATCTGTTGTAATAGGTGTATATATCTATTTGACCATAAACAAAAATATTTTTACATAATCTATTACAACAAGATATAACATATGTTGCAATAGAAGTTGTTCCTACACATACAATAGATAATGGACCATAAACAAAACTATATTTTATATAATAATTGTCATACATCACCAATTCAAATTATCAAGTTCATAACAAAACCACCAAGAAAGCAAAATATTATTGCAATAATTATGGAGCATTTTGATCTGGGCATGTAGTTCTTTTGTATCCAACCGTCTTTCCTATAGATCACTTATTTTTTCTCATTGGAAATGATTCCCTATCTTCATGCCTCTGTTTTATTTTCCTTCTTCCCAGTTTGCTTAGGTAAATATATGGAGGAGGTATTTCCCTCTAAAAAATCTCCAAAGAAACAATCCAAAACTCTATAGAAGGCATCAGATTAATTTTCTCAAAATATGTAATTATGTATTTTTCCACCGCATAATATGGAGGTGAGTACTCATAAATCTAATTTCCAAATTGTGCACCATATTAGGCTCGAAGTGCTGCCATGGCATATGGACAAGGTATTTTGTCTAAGTCAAAAACTCTACAAGTTCTTCTTTGAACATAGACCATGGCAACATCACCATGACCGATGATACTGAACTAATCATTGGCTATTTCATGGCCCAATAACTTTTTCCACACATTTATATACTTTGGTATTTGTTTTTCTATTATAGGAACAGTCTATTTGGTGAGTTGAACAACTCTATATGCCTCTTATAACATAATTTTTCAAACCTTATGTGTATTTCATTAAATGGAGGAATAATGGGAAATTCTCTTTCAACCTCAAACATTACATTTACCAACTCAACAATGTTTGATATCATAGTATTATACCTATACAAAAAAATTACTTAATAAGACATAGAATCATAATAAACTCAAATAAGACACTCAATTTATAATATTGTACCTATTTCTTAAACAGAATTCCCTACCTCATCTATGGAATTTGATATGTTCGAGATTTTTGGTTGTACCTCATCTATGGAATTTGATACGTTTAAGATATTTGGTTGCCTTGGGTACCATATCCCATATTTGATTAAAATGGTCATAGAACTAACCTCTATCATACTATAATGACCCTCCAGGTCATTTTCTTAATTTCTATACATTTGAGCCTTTCCACATCAACTATAGGTTATTTATCGCTTACTGGAACTATCCGTTCAATTTTTGAACCGTTTGTTTGGATTTTTGGCTTATTCTCTATTTTGGAGATTTTGGTATTTAGGAATTGATCTTGAATAAAAAATCTTAGTAAATGGCCTCGAATGGGAATTTTGAAAGTTCTATCAGCTCCAAAATATTAATTTTGTAGTATAGGGACCCTTGATCTGGGTCAAAAGGCTATTGGCCTCATTTTGGGCTATTAGATGGATTTGATAAAATATGAAATTATAGGCACGGGGCACATATTTCATTTAAAAGATCTCGAATTAAAGTTTTGATGGTTAATGAAATGTCGAATTATCACAAGTTTTCAAATGAATATCGAGCACCCAATTGAGGTTAATTTGGACTTAGTGAAAAAGCTAGTGTTTTGTATCTGGTAAAACCACTAAAATGATTTAGGAGCCACTTTTGCGGCCTTGTTCCACTTTAGAGTATTTGTCTACTCAATTGATGGTTGTTTTAATGATCCTTTTACACTTAAGAAGATGTTGCTTTAGCGACCAAGGGTTCACTTAAGCAGTCCCTACCTATCCTTACCTATCCTCTTTTGCGGTCATTTTCCACTTAAGCGGTCATTGCTAGTATTAAATTTCCTTTTCACCCAATTTCATCTCATTTTCTAGGGCATTTTTCTCTATTATAGGAGCTTGGAGTTAGGAAACTTATTGGAAATTATCCATTGAGGCTAAGGTGAGCTAACATAACACCCCTAGGTTATTTCTCCCATCAAATTCCATTATTTTTCCTTCAAAATTCTTAGAAATTAGGACTTTAATTCTCTTATTTTGTGGGATGATTTGAGTCCCAATTTGTATTTCATTTATTCTCAACTTTTGAGCACACATTCCTTGTCCTTCAAGGGACCTTGTAACAAATACAATTTTGGGATCCTATAGGTGAGGCCACAGATTTATTTTTTATTTTATTTTGGGATTAGAGTTTTATATTGCAATATGGATGTTTTCTTACCCTAAATAATATGTATATTATTATTTTAGTGGTGTGGCAACATTTTGGAATTGTGGAGCAAAGACGAGCAATTTTTGGGCAATTTAAGAAGTTATAATTCGGCAACAGGGTAGGCTTGGGTCTATTTTCTATGAGATTATGTATTGAATAGATTGCATGCTAGTAGGGATTATAGGATGTAATTATGAATAATATATCATGTATTAATATATTTAGGGGAATTAGGATAGAAATATGACCCCAACTTTAGTAAAAAATACTCATTTTGGTCATAGAACCCTATTATCCATGAATATAGATGTGTTAACCATAGATTAATGTTATGGATCTCTTTATTCTATGATATATCTCTTTACTTAGTGATTTGGATCGTTGTTTCTTGAATTATGGTACTATTAGCATTCTTGTTATGTATTGTTGGGCCCAATGCCCTAGTTACAATATCAGTTGGACTCTAGGTGAGTACTTTTATTCTTAAAAAGGACATGAATCTAGTTTATAGACACTTAGGCACATATGTTTTTATTTCTTGGATACCTTTGATGGTATGCATATATTTAGGCGCATCTATGCTCACTCAGTAGTACAATTCCAACCAAAACCTTGATTTTACTACTATTTTCTAAAAACGGATTTATTCCTACTTTTCTCTTTTAAAATAGATTCTTTTACAATGGTAATCCTACCACCTTATATAATGAATTATGAGCTATTATAACTAAATATTATATTTTGGAAATTTGACCGAGGTTGATGCCAGTCGACTATTAATCCACTCTTTTACCACTACTATTTACTATGGCTGAGGGAGATTTTGTCCCTTTCTATATTATTATGCTGATTAAGTCTCAAACTTAATATCAGGCAATGGATTTACAAATTTATACTCTTTAAATCTCGAATCAATTCTGAGAATTTGTTATACTTAGATATCTCTCCATTACTGGATGAAGTAATTGATTATGATGGTTACATGAAGCCCTAGTTTGGGACCAGGAAGTGTATACATATCTCGAGTTCCCTATGGGTCTCTCGTTTATGAGCCAAAGTATTAGAGAAAGATGGTCGTTATAGGTCCTACCGTTACGAGCTACTGAGTTAGAAGAGGTGTATTGTAATGCCCTAAAAATGGGTCCCGAGACATCACACTGTGCTCAATACTATGAGTAGCCTTAACCTAACCCGGTAAGCCATCTACTAGATCTGAAACTCATAATAGAGAAGTATGGATATATATAATCAAGCTAAAATATAGAATTCTATATGAGCTAAGCTAAAATTGTCTGAATATAATATCTAAAAATAATAACTCAAGAGTCTGATCAATCAATACTGAAAATCTGAAGAACATTTAGTTGTCAGACAAGCTTTTACTACTAATGCTAGAGAGTCACTGAGACAAACCTGCAACTATCTCAAACTATCTGAAAATACTGAATCATCTATACTAATAAGCTAAAAAAAACTAAAGACTGAGACCCCAAAATATGAGGACTCACAAAGTATCGGGATGTAGATGGAGATGCTCAAAATTACTCACGCTGCTGCAACTGAGCACCTGAACCAACATTATGAGACAATGTAGCACATACACGTATATGTGGATCAGTACTTCTGGATTGTACTGATTATATGGGGGTGAATGCACAAGTAAATCAATATCTCAATATTATTACAAAATTGTAAAAGAATACATGTGAAATGTAGATGACCCACATAAGATGGAATATCTGAAAATCGAAAATCATAATCAAGAATAGAAAAAATGTTGCATAGATCTAGTAAGTCAGAACATTTAGTTTCTAAAAGCTGTACTTGTATTCTATCTTTGAATCATGTTGTCTAATTGTATAAAGGACTCACTTTTATATCAGAAATCTGAAAGCTGACATCTGTAATTAATGCCTCATATAAAGCAATACCTGAATAAGATTTGTGATCCTTTACACTTAGTTTCTAAAAGCTTTTTTGTTATTCTTTATTTTTTTCTGTAATTTGTAAGGAAATATGTTTAAAAACTATTCTAAAAGTCTTTACTATTAGACAGGTTCTTCTAACTGACATAAACTATATGAGCTATCATAGTGTCCAACGTCTAGTTCCCTTATCGAAAAACCTCACGTTGGTGAGAGGTGTATACTCTTGCTAAGGAGTATAACCTAATCTAAGTGATCACATCTGTATCTGTCATCTATATAGATATGGGAATAATCTGATAATCTGAATCTAGTTGGCTCATAGTTCTGGGACATGTGAACATACCCAACTCAGTACTGAATACTACTCCCCTTTAATCTGTATGCTCATTCTGTAGGTAATCCACTTTAAAAACTAATATAAGGTTGTACAATGAAAACCTCTTGTAACTGTGTTTACTGTAAACTGTAGCTAAATCTGTAAAGTGGATTCCATATCAAAGTTTAGATCAAAAGATCAAATCTTTGTTCAAAATAAGAATATAACAAGTCATGGGATGCTTAAAAGCAAAATCTTCTTGAAATAACAACATTCAAACTAGGGGTAGTAACCCATGCATCTATTTCATGTCAAATCATCATAAAACTCATGCTAAGTAATGAAAATATTTATAATTTAATTCCAAATCTAAAAATTCTGCAATACGCATGAAAAATACAAAAGTTATCACGTAATTTAACATCTAATTCACTTGAAATCTCATAATCTTGCAAATAGCAATATTGGGTATAAACCATAATTCAAAAATTATGTAAATTCATATAAAATTATCTTCAAAAACTAATTTTGGGTTCAAGGATGAAAGAATTATCCTTGTTGAAAAATCTCATATACCTTAATTAATGTTTAGATGAAGAAACTTGAACTTTGAGTTCCTACTTGTGCTCTTGAAGATAGATTCTTGAAGTTCTTGGATTGGGAATCTTTAATTTTGAGCTATCTTGGAAATATAATGGTGGAATTTCGATTTCTTGGAGATGAAGATTTGAGTTCTAGGGTTTCCTTGGAGAGTAATTTTGATGAAAATATGCATGTAATGGTTAGAACAGGATTAATTATGTGTTTTACAAGATTTAGGGGCTTGGGAAAAGACTAAATTGTCATTTTAAAACTTTACTCAGAATTGGAAAATCCCAATTTACCACCCACCACGGCGCGCCGCTATCGCGATGGCTTTCGGGAAAATGGACGACTACCATTTTAGCCTTTGGCGCAACGCGGAAAATTGCATTACGTCACTGGAAAAGGACGAGTGCCATTTTGCACTTCACCAGGATGCAGTGTCTATCCAATTGGAAATTTTGGTGCGATACAAGCTAATCGCGTTGAGCTACTGGAATGGGACGAACGGGAACTAGAATTTCTCTATGATGCAGGCTAATTGTGCTGCTTTACTGGAATCTAACAATTGTTATTTTTTGCTTCACCGCGATGCGACATCTGTCGAAATGCCCTACTATTTTCACTAAAATCGTCAGAACTTCTCAACTAAGTATCAAATTATGGCAAAATTGGTATTGTTGGAAAGCAGGTTCAATTATCTACAACTTGGTGGGTCTACAACTTGAAAATTCTACATGTATCAAGAGTTATTCATTTTTTAAGTTAACCCTTGACATTTTAGGAGTTAAATTGAGCTAGGAAAAGTATGGGGTATTACATTATCTCCCCCTTGGGAATATTCATCCTTGAATGAGACTAGTTAAATTGAAGATTCTGATGAACTAAGACTATATACTATCATGCACAACTGAAACAAACTGCATGACTGAATCTAAAATATACTGAGCAACTGAACTTATCTGCGATTGCATAAATTTGTATGAAGATGACTATAGAGCTGAATTTAAAATTGGGAAAGAACTGAATTAAGGAAGACTATTACCTTTGACTGAATCTGAGTTCGTAGAGAACGTATGAGGATACTTAGCTCGCATGTCTTCTTCTGCTTCCCAAGTGGCACCCTCAACATACTTATTTTGCCACAAAACTTTGACCAAGGGAACTTCTTTGTTCCTTATTCTATAGATCTGATGATCAAGAATCTCTACTGGACGTTCTTTGTAAGAAAGGCTATTCCGAATATCTGTGCTTTCTAGAGGGACTACAACAGCTAAATCATCCATGCAATTCTTCAATAAGGATACATGGAACACTAGATGAACTGTTGATAAGTCTGCGGGTAGCTCAAGCTCATAAGCTACCTCTCTAACATGAATAAAAATCCTATAGGGGCCTACATATCGAGGACTAAGCTTCCTCTTTTTTCCAAATCTCTTCACCCCCTTCATGGGTGAAACCTTCAAATACACAAGATTATATACTTCAAACTCAAGATCTCTCCTTCTTACGTCTGCATAAGATTTCTAACGACACTGAGCTACTTTCAATCTCTCTCAAATCAACTGAACTTTCTCCATGGGTTCAAACACCATATCTGGCCTAATCAAATCAGCCTCACCCACTTCAAACCAACCGACTTGTGATCTATACCTCCGACCATAAAGACCCTCAAACAGAGCCATCTGAATACTTGAATGGTAATTGTTATTCTAGGCGAACTCGATCAATAGTAAGTGGTCATCCCAACTGCCTTTGAAATTATAAACACATGCCCTCAACATATCCTCTAAGGTATAAATGGTCCTCTCTTCTTGACCATCTGTCTATGGATGAAAATTTGAACGGAGATGAAATTAGGTACCAAGACCCTTCTAAAAGTCTTTCTAAAATTGAGAGGTAAACTGAAGACCCCTATCTAAAATAATGACAAGGGAACTACATGCAATCTAACCAACTCTCTGATATACAACTTAGCATAATCTTCAGTTGTATAGGATGTGTGAACTAGCAAGAAATAAGATAATTTGGTCAATCTATCTACAATCACCCAAATCAAGTCATGCTGACAATGCGAATGGGGTAATCCAGTCACAAAGTCCGTATTCATCTCTTCCTACTTCTAAGTGGGAATACCATACTCCTACAAAGTGCCACCAGGTCTTTGGTGCTCAACCTTAACCTGTTGACAAGTCGCACACTTGGCTACAAATTCTGTAATATTTTTCTTCATACTACTCTACAAATAGACTTCCTACAAATTGTGGTACATCTTGGTGGCTTTTGGATGAATGAAATAATGAGTACCATGTGCTTCTGCCATGATCCACTGCCTCATATCATCAACACATGGTACATACAATCTACTCTGCTATCTTAACACACTATCTCCTCCTTGGGAGAAAACCTCTACTTTTTGGTCTTTAACTGACCCTTCATATTGACCAAACTAGGATCCTTATCCTGCTTCTCTTTCACTTCAGACACTAGAGAAGATTCTGAACTATTCTGGACCCAAACATTCCCTACAGTTGAGCTAACCAACCTTACACCCAATCTAGATAACTGATGAACTTCCCAAACTAGTTCTCTTTATCATTCTCCACATGAGCAACATTGCCCATCGATAATCTACTAAGGGTATCTACCACTATATTGGCCTTGCCCTGATGATACAACACACTCATATCATAATCCTTCAACAATTCTAACCACTTTCTGTGATGAAGATTTAACTTCCTCTAAGTAAACATATACTACAAACTTTTATGGTCTGTAAACACATCAACATGCACCCCATAAAGATAGTGCCTCCAAATTTTTAATGCAAACACAACAACAACTAACTCAAAATCATGGGTAGGGTAGTTCTTTTAATGAGACTTAAGCTGTCTAGAGTCATAGGCTATAACCTTACCTCTCATCATTAAAACACAACCTAAACTAATTCTAGAAGCATCATAATATACAACGAACCCATCTGTACCATCGAGTAGTCCTAAAATTGGGGCTGAAGTAAGTCGAGTCTTCAACTCCTAAAACCTCTTCTCATAGGAATCTAACTACTGAAACTTAACTTTCTTCTAAGTCAATCTTGACATAGGGGACACAATAGAAGAAAAACCCTCAATAAAGCATCTATAATAGCCAGCTAAACCCAAGAAACTTTAAATATCTGATGAAGAGATAAGCCTAGGCCAGTTTCTTACTTCTTCTATCTTTTGGGGATTAACTCTAATACCATCACTGGAAATAATATGATCGTAGAAAGCTATTGATCTTAGCCAAAATTCACATTTGCTAAATTTGGAGAACAACTGGTGATCCCTAAGAGTTTGCAACACAATTCTAAGGTGGTTTGCATGATCATCCATACTATAAGAATAGAAAAGAATATCATCTATAAAGACTATGAAAAACACGTCCAAATACTATTTGAACACTCTGTTCATCAAGTCCATGAAGGCTGCTGGGGCATTAGTAAGACCAAATGACATGACTAGAAACTTAAAATGACTGTAACGAGTTCTAAAAGCTATTTTCTGAATATCACATTCCCTTACTCTAAGCTGATGATAGCGGGATCTAAGTTCTATTTTGGAGAAATAACTTTCACTTTGGAGTTGGTCGAATAAGTCATCAATCCCAGGAAGAGGATATTTATTTTTGACGATGACTTTATTCAGCTGATGATAGTCAATGCACATTCGCAAAAAACCATCTTTATTTCAAATAAATAGGATGGGAGCGCCCAATGGAAAGACATTGGGCCTTATTAAACCTTTATCTAAAAGGTCTTTAAATTGTTCCTTTAACTCATTAAGATCATCTAAATCCATACAATATGAAGGAATAGAGATGTGATGAGTATCTTAAAGAAGGTCTATACCGAATTCTATTTCCCTATCGGGAGGTACCCCTAGCAAATCTTCGAGAAAAACATCAGGAAACTCATTGACTACACGGACTGACTGAACTATTGGAGTCTCAAATGTAGTGTCTTTGACTCGAACTAAATGATAGATACACCCTTTTAAGATCAAATTTCTAGCTTTAAGATAGGATATGAGATGACTCTTAGGAGACACTTAATTACCTTCCCACTCAAAGACTAGCTCATCTGGAAATTGAAACTTCACCACTTGTGTGTAAAAATCTATAGATGCATAACTCTATTAAATCAAATTTGACCATATCTAACTCTATTAAATCTGCTAACTTGATTTTATGAAGGACAGTGATAGGATAATTTCTATAGATTTGTTTAGTAACAACTTACCCACTGGGGTAGAAACTAATAAGGGGTCGGGGATCTTTTCAGGACCTACTTCAAAATTTACTGCAACTAGTGGGGTCACATAAGAGAAATTCAACCCAAGGTCTAACGACATATAAACATCAAGATAAAAGACTTGAAGTGTACTGATAACAACATCTAGTGAATCCTTCTGCTCTAGAAAGGATGGAAAAACATAAAACCAATTCTGGCACTGACCGCCACGATACTAGATAATGTGCCCTGAGGAGGGAATGGGCGACCTAAAAGAGCTGGTGCACTAGTATCCTGAGTCTAGGGATGAACATCCCTATTTCCCTACTTAGCATGTAGACACTTCTTTATTTCATATATCAACTTACCATAACTATAACAACCTTTTTGTCCCAACAAGCACTCACCAAGATGATTCATATCACACTTAGCACATGGAGGATAACTGGGTTTCCCACTCATACTATTCTGAGATCTAGACATAGAAGTCTTACCCCACTACTCTTGTCTATCTCTGGGGACGGGAGCACTGGCTGAAGATGGTGCTATCATAGATGAACAATTCTAAAATTACAAATAATTTTCCCCTCCAAACTTTGTCTGGCCATACTCAAACTGCCTGGTTCTAGCCTTCTTATTTCCCCTCTCTCTCCCTTTTAACTTTTCTGCCTAAATTTGTTGAGAATGAATTATCAACCTAGCAAGATCCATGTCCCCAATAAGCATGGCAGTCCAACACTCCTTGACTACCAAACTAGATACTCCAGTAACAAACTTACTCATACTTGCCCTAGGGTCAGCCATCATATCAGGGGCATACTTAGACAACTAGTTAAACTTAAGGTAGTACTCTTTCACTGAAATTGAGCCTTGTCCCAGGTTAATAAACTCCTCTATCTTAGCTTCTCTCATTTTACGTGGAAAGAACCTATCTAGAAATATATCCTAAAACACCTACCAACTCATAAGATATGCATTATCACCTTTACCATTCTTCTACATAACCACCCAATCATACACTACATCCTTTAATCTTAAGAATGCCAACTCTACACTCTCTTCTTTAGAAATATGCATAATCTAGGTGATTTTTTTCACCTCATCTAAATAAAGTTGTGGGTCCTCACCTGTTTTTGTCCTGAAGAACTCTGGTGAATTCATTCTCATAAGGTCTCAGATTTTAGCTACTGCTAAATCACTATTCTACTGAAGTGGGACTGCAGCCTGATGGTTTCCCTGAACATTGACAGTCATAGATTGAGCTAACACTTGAAAGGTAACCCAAATTCAGCATGGGATAAATTTTTATTCAGAGGGTCAATAGGCTAGGGTAGCTGGTAATCATTTTTGTAAGTGTTAGCTCGACATAGAGGTATATTCAATTGTCACATAAGAGCACAAGTTAAAAGCAGATAGAGATACTATAAGCATGATAGATCGTGAAATAAAGATATGATTTCCTAAAAACATCCCATAGCCTCTTGTTCATAAATGTTGTGCACTTTACACCCATGATTAAGACTCTACGTAATGCAGCTTGTCTAACTTCCCAGGACTCTTATAACCTTAGGCTATGATAATAAGTTTGTAACACCTCAAAAATGAGTCTCGAGATGTCACACAGTGCTCAAGACTATGAGTAGCCTTAATCTTATCCTATAAGCCATCCACTAAATCTAAAACTCATAATAGGGAAGTATGGATATATATAATCAAGCTAAACTATGGAATTATGTATGAGATAAGCTAAAACTATCTAAATATAACATCTCAAATCACTAACTCAAGAGTCTGATCAATCAACACTAAAAATCTAAAGCATATCTAGCAATCTGACATGTCTCTACTACTAATGCTAGAGAGTCACTGGGACAAACCCCCAACTGACTCAAACTATCTAAAAATACAGAATCATTTATACTAATAAGCTAAAAAATTGAATTACTAAGTCCCTGAACTATGAGGACTCACCAACTATCAGGATGTGAATGGAGATGCTCAAAATCACTCACGCTGCTGAAATTGAGCACTTGAACCTACATTATGAGACAATGTATGACATAGATGTATATGTGGATAAGTACTTCTGGATTGTACTAAGTGTATGGGGGTAAATGCACAAGTAAATCCATATCTTAATAATATTATAAATTTTTAAAAAAATGCATGCTAAATGTAGATAACTCACATAAGCTGGAATATCTAAACACTAAAAATCATAATCATGAATAGAAAACATGTTGCATAGATATAGTAAGTCATAACATTTAGTTTCTAAAATATGTACTTGTATTCTATCTTTAAATCATGCTTTCTAAGTATAGAAAGGGCTCACTTTTTTATCTAAAATCTGAAAGCTGACATCTGTAACTAATGCCTCATATAAAGCAATATCTTAATAAATTTGAGAGCCTTTACACTTGGTTTCTAAAAGCTTTTCTGTTATTCTTTACTCCTGTCTATAAGCCGCGGAAAATACTTTTAAAAACTATTCTATAAGTCTTTACTGTTAGGGAGGTTCTTCTAACCAACATACAATATGTGAGCTATTATAGTGTCCAACGTTTAGTTCCCTTATGGGAAAACCTCACATTGGTGAGAGGTGTCATACTCTTGCAAAAGAGTATAACCTAATCTAAGTGATCACATCTGTATCTGTCATCTATATAGAAATGGGAATAATCTGAAAATTTGAACCTACGTTGGCTTGTATTTCTGGGGTATGCGAACATACCCAACTCGCTGCTAAATACTACTCCCTTTAATTTGTATGCTCATTCTGTAGGAAATCCACTTTAAAAACTAATATAAGGGTTTATAATGAAAATCTCTTGTAAATCTATTTACTGTAGACTATAGCTAAATCTGTAAAGTTGATTCCACATCTAAGCTGATATCAAAAGATCAAATCCTTGTTCAAAATCTGAATATAACAAGTCATAGGATGCTTAAAAGCAAAATCTTCTTGAAATAACAACATTCAAACTAGGGCTAATAACCCATGCATCTATTCCATGTCAAATCATCATAAAACTCATGCTAAGTAATGAAAATATTGATAATGTAAGTCTAAATATGGACATTTCTGCAATAAGCATGAAAAATATAGAAGTAGTCATGCAATTTAACATCTCGTTCACTTGAAATCTCATAATCTTGCGAATAGAAATATTGGATATAAACCCTAATTCAAAACTCATGTAAATTCATTTAAAATTATCTTCAAAAACTAATTTTGGGCACAAAGATGAAAGAATTATCTTTGTTGAAAAACCCCATATACCTTAATTGATGTTTAGATGAAGAAAATTGAACTTTGAGTTCCTACTTGTGCTCTTGAAGATAGATTCTTGAAGTTCTTGGATTGGGCATCTTTGATTTTAAGCTATCTTGGAAAAAGAATGGGGGAATTTGGATTTCTTGGAGATGAAGATTTGATTTCTAGGGTTTCCTTGGAGTAATTTTGATGAAAATATGCATGTAATGGTTAGAATAGGATTAATTGTGTTTTAAATTGGCCTTCTAAAATTTTACTCGGAACTAAAAAATTTTGATTTTACCACCCACTGCGATGCGCCGCTATCGTAGTGGCTTTCTAGAAAATGAACGATTATCATTTTGGCCTTTGGCGAGATGTGGAGAAATCGCGTTGCGTCACTAGTAAAGGACGAGTGTCATTTTGCACTTCATCGTGACACGATGTCTGTCCAATTGGAAATATTGGTACGATACAAGCTAATCGCGTTGAGCTACTGGAATGGGATAAACTAAAACTAGAATTTCTTCGCGATGTGGGCTAATTGCGGTGCTTCACTAGAATCGTAAAATTGTAATTTTGTCCTTCACTGTGATGCGGTTCTTGTCGAAATGCCCTACTATTTTCACTAAAATCACCATAACTTCTTAATCGAGTATCAGATTAAGGTGAAATTTGTATCGTTGGACAGTTCGTTCAATTATCTACAACTTGATAGGTCTATAACTGAAAAATTCTACATGTATCAAGAGTTATTCATTTTTCAAGTTGACCCTTGACATTCTAGGAGTTAAATTGAGCTAGGAAAAGTACGGGGTATTACATGTATATATTTGGTATTTTATGGCATTTGATTGGTTAATGGTACTGGATTACACTTCCATCCATTCATTTATATGTATCACCTATCACTAACATTATATTTGGAACTTAAATCTATTAGTTGTATGTGGGATGTATACGTATAAGTTATGGATTCTGTAGGCTGAGTGCTTGTTTGAACCTTTTAGGATTATCGGATTCCAATTAGGTTATTATTTGTCTAAACTAGCAGGTTATTATTATTGATTATTATTGTAGTTAGAACGTCGTAGGATATTATAGACTGGTAGCTGATATTATCGGTATGCTATAAATTTCCTTTTTATATTATGGTAAGATGCATTATTGTTAAGTTATCTCGTGATTAGTCCCACTTTGGTTAGAGGCCTTGAGTCTACTAGTATTAGCTCCTTTATTTGTCTATGACCCTCAAGATGTTAGGCTTGCGCCCTCATGATATTACCTTAAGTCCAATCCTATATATGTGCATATACACACACACATAGATACACATACACACACATATATATATATATAACTAGGGCCTTAATATGATGGGTATCTCAAGTCCACTGAGGATCGGAGACTACCCTCTTTGCCTATCCAAACAGATCATAACACCTAGCAGCAACTGAAATCCAAACATATAACAAGATAGAGAATAATAAACTCAAGGCAAATAATAGTGTCAATTGTAAAAACCCCATCCACAGTAATATCCATAAGGCCTCTAAACAATGCTGAAAACCAATCTAAGTCGGGACATGACCCTGACCTTGACAATAACAATGACAATATTAATGATAATATGAACTCTTTAATTTTAGTCTATGAAAGAAAACTGATTAAATGACCAAGTCTTTCGGAGCATGGAAGCTCACCACTAGACACCAACGACTGACGAACAAAGCTGATCTACCTGTCACTACACAAAAAAATCAGAAGTATCTCCGAATCTTGCATCACGTAGGGATACAACGTCTGGGGATGGTTAGTGGGATGGGCACTAGAATGTAACTCAAAGATAGGGAATAAAATAATGCCAAGTCAAATCCAATTCAAAACCATGTAAACACCATTATATACATACATAAATAATATGCCGGTATAGGGAACAAAACTTAATATAAAGTAAAACATTATCCTAGACTATGTAGCTTAACCGTCATAAAAGGTAGCCACGAGCTATATGGGTTCAGCTCCCCCTGCTGAAAGCGCCTTAGTGCGTATTAGCCGCACGAACCGGAGAAAAATTAAGGGAAATATAAATCCATAAAGGCAAGTAGCTGTCCAAAATATATATATCAAGTGTGACCTATGGACACGGTCATAAAAACCAAACCTCACGTCTGCAAACATGAGTTACCATTATAAGTCATCCAAAACCCATACCTTCATGACTTCTCTACATAACCCCTATTAAGCCTAATTTAAAGTAAGTTTCACTTAAACCATTTATTAACCAAAGAACCAACCATTAATGCATACCATGGGTGTCATCATACCCTAACACTTGCAAGCTTATCTCTATAACATAACAACCATATTAGATTGGGGGAATACCACAACCCCCTTCATTCATTAAATTAAATCATGGACAATAAGGCTTTCAAAATCTATGTTCATTGTTTAATCATTAATGGAATGCAATAACATATGTGAGAAAGTCAAACCAAGTGACAATTTCACAATTTAAAGCCATTTACACAAGTAGGTTGAGGGAACACAATTATTCAAAATCAATTCTAATTTCAAAAAAACAATTTGGGGGAAACCACTACCCCTTAGTTTATTCACTATACCCATGCACCCCATAAGTTCAAAAATAGTAATAAAGTATAAATAATGCATAATAAATCATGTGAAAAAAAAATTATGAATCAACCATGTCAAAATCCTAAACCATAACAAAACCCACATTCAAATCCATACAATTTAAACCATGTAAAACATATGATTATCATAAATTGAGAATTGGGGAAGAGTAACATGCCTAAAATACCAAGATTTATGGAGAGAATTCAACCCTTGAGCCCTTAGATGGCCGACTTCTTGGAAACCCTAAGTATCTTGACCTTGGAGAATTTAGAGAAGTTAAGAGTGTTTTTATTGCATTATGGTTGATAAATAACCCCATTTAGTGCTTCATGGAAGTGGTGTAATACCCTGATCTTTTCTTAAGCCTAAATTTGTATTTTGAGTGGGTATGTATGACTTCCAAAGTTATTGATGTTTAAACCATATAGTATTTCTCTAATTTCTATTTTTATCATGTAGATCATTGAATAATATTTCCATCGATACCAATGTCATTGAAATCCGACATCAGACGAGGGAGTTATGCCCATTTTACTGAACTGTATCGAATCGCCCAGGTTTGATGGTCGACCTGGCGGACCGTTAGGTCCCTGGTGTACCGTCAAGTGCCCCATAAATCCAAGGAAGTGACTTCTTTTTCAGGCCATCATGCGAGAGCCAAGTTGGTGGACCATCAAAAAGTTGACAAATTGTCGAGGGGTCCGTCAGGTCGAGACAGAATGTCTCATTTCCGGCCCTCGTGTGACGGACGACTTGGTGGTCCATCATTTTCCTGACGGACCATCACTTCGACCATAACATCCAGGTAGAACGTTCTAGTTTTGCCACTTGAGTGATGGACGATCTGGTGGACCGTCAGGAGACTTGATGGACCGTCAGATCGACCGCCATAGGCCTCGATTAGCGAATTTCAGCTTTTTCAAAAGGGCATTTTGGTCATTTTCACCCCATATGGTCTTATATATATATCCTAGTAGAGAATAGCCATTCATTTTCTCCTTTCCTCTTTCTAGAAACATCTAAAAATTAGGGTTTCTTTCAAAACCCAAAAATTCAATCTTCTTCCAAGAAAATTCAAGAATCTTCCATAGAGATTCAAAGTGATCCAAGAATCAAGCTTTCCTAATTAAAGGAATCAAGAAATTTAGCTCAAGAATGCTATAAAGAAGTTTATATCAAGTTTCTACATCTCCAAAATCATAATCCAAGGTATGTGTGGTTTGAACAAGAACACTCCTTTCGTTCTTGTGCCTAAAGATTTACTTTCTATTATTGATTTACATGATTTTGCAAGTGGGTTTACACCCCAAATTTCTTTATTTATGATTTATGAGATTTGAGTTGAATAAGTTTGATATTTATGATTATATTAC
Organism: Capsicum annuum; assembly: GCF_002878395.1. Taxonomy (NCBI): domain Eukaryota; kingdom Viridiplantae; phylum Streptophyta; class Magnoliopsida; order Solanales; family Solanaceae; genus Capsicum; species Capsicum annuum. The sequence goes on along the minus strand of NC_061113.1, from coordinate 70,986,491 downwards.
CATCATGTTTCTTAAATTGAGAATTTATTCCATGAGTTGTATATTGTCATTACGTATTGATGATTTCTAAGCGATTTAAGACAAGTTTCATGAGTTATGTATTTCCATGATAAATTTGACTATTGAATATATATTGATATTTGAGATTGAAAGTCAAGAATGAGTCCTATGATGTTTCCTTGAAGCTTTTGATATTTAAAAATGATTCGAAAAGCAAATGTACTGAGAAAGATTGTGTTGAGTTAAGTCGAGTTAGGAATCCACAAGATGTTTATGATTTACAGATGAAATATATATTTATGTTTTGATCTTTAAAATAGACCCATGAGTTGATATTGGTTAAGGTGGATTTCCTAACGCGTTTTGAGCTAAGTTTGGGAGGAGTATTTATCATCGAGCGGGAAATATGGTATTTTCCCAAAACTACGTGCCACCGTAGGATTGATGTTGATAATTTTGGGATAGAGGCCGAGTATGGGATTGTGATAATGATATTGAGGTTTTACTCCCTGGCAAGAGTACAACACCCCCACCAATATGGGTTTCTCTCCTTAGGAGGAAAAATCGTTGGGCTCCATGCGGCTCACAGGTGTAGTTATGTCAGTTATAAAAAACTGCCACATCCATAATGATCTAAGTACCACGAGTTACCAAGTCACTCTAAGTCATGAGTCAAAGAGTTTGAGTTGATTTAAATGATTTATGAGATTTATGAAGCATATGTTATTACTGATGACTTACGAAAAAGATGTTTTACATAATTCCAGCGAAGAGAGTTGTTATTGTCAGCATGCATGATTTTCTTATACATTTATTATATTATTTAAAATGTTGCATACCCCCTCACATACTCAGTACATTCCTAAGTACTGACTCTCATACTCTTTTGTATTCTATATTTCCTCATGATATAGGTTCAGGTGCTCAGTCTCAGCAGCGACAGTGAACTTTGAGTACCTTCATCTACATTTCTGCAGTTGGTGAGTCCTCATGGTTCGAGGACCTGTGTCTCTGATTTTGTCTTGTTAATAGATGGTTGTTTACTTTTAATTCAGTACGAGTCAGTTGGAGATCTGTCCCAATGGCTCCTCAGTCTTATGTAGTAGAGGCTTTGTCAGACTAGTGTGCCAGCATGTACAAAAATTTTAGTATTATTTTTGTACAGAACCATAATACTTCGTATCTAAGTATGTTCATGCCATGATTATTCTTCCCTACTTTATGATGATTTGTGTCATAGAGAGTTCTTAAAGTGATGAAAGGCTTAGAGGGTTAGCTTTAGGCCACGTGTGGCCTTGAGCACCATGTGATATCTTGGGATAGGTTCTCAGGGCGTTACATATAGGGTCTGAGTAAGGGAAAAGGGGAATTGACTAGAATGCCCGTAGTGAAAGATTAAAAATTGACCAGCCAGTCACTACAGGTGACCTTATGACTTGTAGGGTCACCTTACCACTCGTAAGGTCCTACTCGTAGTCTGGACAGTGTCCATGATCACAAATAATGACTTGAGTACGAGTTGTACCATATAACTCATACTCAATTATTATGACCTGCATGGTCCAATCATTGTTAAAGCAAAAATAATTAGGCATCATACTATTTAGGCTATGGAAGAAACCATACGTCTCATTTTAAATCTTTAGGACTCGGAACCCTTAGTCGTAGGCATAGCAAAATATCTAGGCCAACATATTGTCCAGGCTATGTTGGGTCCACAAGACTCGTCAAGGCTCTCTATGACTTGCATGGAGAGTCATAATTTGGGCAGTGAGGATAATATTTTAGAAATCTTCCAGGGACCAAAATCTGCGGTGTTGTATTCTCCCCCCTTAGGATCATTCATCCCTGAATAAAGATGTAAGACATTTATTAGCACGATTTAACATAGAGTACATCCACATTTACCTTTAATAAATATAGAAAACAAAGATGTTAAGGAATACACATGCCTTAAGCATGATTATTTGGAGAGGGAAACAAGAATGGGTAGTTTGACTTCAAGTCCTTTTCGGCTTCCCAAGTAGCTTCTTCAAGCTTTTGGTTCCTCCATAGAGCCTTTACCGAAGCCACGTCCTTCTCTTGCAACCGACTGACTTGCCGATCAAAAATCTCAATTAGGACCTCCTCATAAGATAAAGAATCTGAGACACCCATACTTTCCAAAGGAACCACCAACAAAGGATTGCCCACACACTTCTTCAACATTGACACATGAAAAATTGGATGAATAGAACCCATACTCAAAGGCAATTACAACTCATAATCCATATTTCTCACTTGCCTCAAAATATGATATGGACCCACATAACGAGGACTCATCTTTCTCTTCTTTCCAAACCACATCACTCCCTTTATGGGAGACACCTTCAAGAACACCAAATCTCCTACATCAAACTCCAAGTCCCTTCGCCATCGTATCATAGTACTTGATCAAATCAAGCCACCTTCTCTATCTGAGATTTAACTCCTTTTAAGTAAACACATATTGCAAACTGTTATGGTTAGAAAAGATATCAATACGAACCCCATACAAATAATAACGCCAAATCTTCAAAGCAAATGCCACAACTAATAATTCAAATCAAATGTTAGATAGTTCTTCTCATGCACCTTCAACTACCCAGAAGCATAAGCAACTACCTTAACATGATGCATCAACACATAACCCAGTCCCACCAGGGGCACATCACAATAAACAACAAAACTATGTACCCTCAGGCAAGGTCAAAACCAGAGCCAAAGTTAACTTATCTTTCAAATTCTTAAAACTACCCTCATAGGCTTCCGACCATATAAACTTTACTTTATTTTGAGTTAGCTTAGTCAATAAGGCAGCAATAGAAGACAACTTTCCATAAACCTTCTATAATAACCATGTAAACTTAAGAAGCTCTGAGTATCGGTTGGATTCATGGGTTTAGGTCACTACTTAACCACCACAACTTTTTGTGGATCCACGATGATCCTTTCACTAGAAATAACATAATCCAAATAAGTCACAGTATTAAACCAGAACTTACACTTAGAGAATTTATAATACAATCACCATTTCTTAAAGGTCCACAACACTATTCGGAGGTGATAGGAATGATCCACCTCACTCTTGGAATACACCAAAATATTATCAATAACCATAGTTACAAAAAAATCCAAGAACTAATGGAATACCTAATTCATAAATTAAAGTCTGGCTATTGATATATTTACCGATTCAAGTTAGGTTATTGATTATATTTACCATTTCAAGTCCGACTACTTATATATTTATTGATTCAAGTTTGTCTATTGATTTTGTTTACCGATTCAAGTCCAGCTATTGATTGTATTTATCAGCTCATGTCCAATTATTTATTATATCTATCAGTTCAAGTTCAGCTATTGATTATATTACCATTTCAAGTCTGGATATGCATATTATACTATAATGATATACTTATTATAATATGATGATATCGGGGTGTGAGATTGAAAAAGGCAATTTGGCTAAGTTTGAAAATGAGTAAAATGGCTAATGTAGCAAAATACGAGTGGACTCTAGAGGTATATTGAAAATTTATAAATGATGGTGGTGGGTTATACTATCTTATGTGTACCTTCCAGGCTTATGGGAGCTTGTGATGGGTTATTTACTTTTTCACACCAATTGGAGTTTGGGAGTCAATTTTGTAGTTATGTTTGTGCTTGTTGATACTTATGTTAAGTTATGATATTATTTCAGTTTAAATTACCTATTTATGCACAGTGATGTTAGAGTTGATTCTAGTTTGCCTCTACTCGAACTTAGTTTTATTATCTTGCATTTTATCTTATTCATATAATGATTTATCTTAGTCAGATGATGATGCCTACTGAGTACCTATGGTTTTGGTACTCATACTACACTTTTGTACCTTTTTTGTGTAAATCCAAGTAGTTGTAGTTGTTGATCAACTTTTGTGTTGTGTTGATTTTTGAAGATAGGGTGAGCTCTTTGAGTCAGAGTTGACATTTCCTTCTATCTTGCTTATGTCTTGTCTTTAGTTTCAAGATAGATTATATTGAATATTTTAGATACTAGGGTTGTATTTATAGTTGCTCTTGTACTAGCTCTACCAGGTCGGGGGATGATATTTATGTAATGACTACCTTTAAACTATTTCTATAACCTTGCTTATTTATTGTGTTGGATTGCCTAATTGGCCCCTTTGGGATATTTCAACCAAATTAACCCATTGTGTCTAACTCTAGGCTACTATTTGTCTTACCTACTATCAGGACACAGTAGGTGCTATCATGAGTCATAAATTGGGTCGTGATAGATATAAAGGCTTTTGAATGGGTTGGACCAGATTTAGGGTCAATTGAATTTTGGGCTTTAACCGGGTCAGGTTGAGCACTTACCTAGGCTGGACATCATTCGATGCCTCATTACTTGGTTAACGGCTCATCAATTAAGCTCATTAACCTTAGGCAGAATTATCTCAAATTTCATAATTGTTGACGACTAGAGTTGATAGCTCATCGACACAGTCCAAATTACTTTACCTTTTCTCCAAGATTAACAACCTGGGTTGATAGCCTGTCAACTAGTTAACGGTTTATCAGTTCCTGGTCATCACTCTTATCTGGCATTTCTTTCTTTGCTTTCCATGTTGGACTAGGAGTTGACACTCATTAATATGTTAACTGTTCGTAACTCCTAGTTGTTCAGGCTATCGGAGTAGATTAGAATTTCCCCATGCACATCTCGACAAACACATTAACCCTACTCATAAATAAAACTATTCTAACACTATTTTATAATACAAGATATTGGTTTCCACCTATTAGCGCCTGATTTAACATCGTGACGCAACTATACTACCTTGACTACTCAAACTTTGTAAAGATACACAAGTGACAACACTTTTACCTCATCCATTGGGAAAACATATTGCTTAATTCTTTACCTATTCACTTTCAACAGATTCCTATCTTTGTTTTCCACTTTCACCACTCTGAATGGAAAGACTTAGGTCACTTTCAAAGGTTTGGACCACTTAGATTTCAGCTTTCCTGGAGAAAGCTTAAACCTTAAGTTAAAAAAAAGCACCAAATAACCTACTTTGATATCTCTCTTTTCAATCTTCTTATCATGATACAAATTCATTCTCTCTTTATTGAGATTAGCTCTCTCATAAGCCAAAAGTCAAAACTCATCCATCTTATTTAGCTGGTCTAGTCTCATATCAGCCCAGTCTTTCTAGCTCAAGTTTAACTTTTTATACCCACAAGGCCTTATACTCTAACTTGTGACAAGATTTACCATAAATTAACTAGTATAGGGTAATTTCTATATGTGTTTTCAAAGCAGTATGGTAGGCCTGAAGAACATCATCAAGATTTTGTAGGCAATCACTTAGATTTGCATTAATAGTCTTGGCTAGTATTATCTGAATCTCTCTATTCGACACTTCCACTTGCCCACTAATTTTGGGATGATAAGGAGTGGCCACCTTATGTTGTTGCACCCATACTTTGCTAATGCTACCCAAAACACCTTGTTACAAAAATTCAAGCCTCCACTATTGATAATCATGAACGGAGTACCAAAATGAGAGAAGATATTTTTTTTTAAGAATGCAACCACACTCTTTCCCTCATTCTAGTCCACGATGACTAGAATATACTTATGACTATAAAAACTTATTAAGGGGACCATGAAATCTATGCCCCATACAGTAAATAATTAAACCTCTAATATCTTACTTATCATCATCTCTTGATGTCCAGAAATAGATCCCTATAACTGGAATTGATCATAAGTTCTAAGAAAACTCATGCATCTTTATAAATCATAGGTCAATAGTACCCACTTTGCAAAATCTTTCTAGTTCTGAAATCACTTGCATGATGTCCTCCAACTGAGGAAGAATGATCATCGTAAAAAATTAGTCAACATTTCTACCACTGGTACACATCTCCAAATAATGTTATCAGTGCAACGTCTGAACAAATAGAGCTTATCCCAGAAGTATTTGCTTGCATTGTTAAAGAACTTCTTCTTTTGATGAAAATTTAGGTCATCCAAAAAATGTCACTGACCAAGTAATAATCAAAATTTTAATACAAGGTATTAGGTCAAGGGTAGCTGCAAGTACCTATTTGTCAGGAAATGAGTCATCAATTTCTAACTCAACTGACTTTTTCCTTTTATTCTCCGATTGAGATAGATGATCCACCACCTAATTTTCACAACCTTTTTGTCTTTGATTTACAAGTCAAACTCTTGTAACAATAATACCCTTCTAATCAATCTAGATTTGGCATCTTTTTTTGCCATCAAATATCTCAATGCTACATAGCCAGTGTGAACCACAACTTTTGTTCCAAGCAAGTGCCAAAGGAATAGACTACAGTAAAAAGCTATGGCTCCATAATATTATAATTCTTTTAAGTTCTATTTAGTGTATTTATTGTAATAAATAGGGTGAAAAAGTTCTTCCCTCTTCTATTCAAGAATAGTCCCAAGTATAACTCCACTTGTATCACACATCGCTTTGAATGAAGGATCAATCTAAGAAATAATTATGGGAAAAGCCACTAATTTCTCTTTAAGGCATTGTAAAGTCATTAAACACTTATTGTCAAATGTGAATTTAACCTCCTTCTCCAATAGTTTGTACAGAGGGTTGGAAATCTTGGAAAAATCCAAAGCTCAGATAAAATTTTGCATGGCCAAGGAAACTGCGCACACCCTTCATCAAGATTGGTGGAGGTAGCTTTTCAATTTCCTCAATTTTGGCTTGATCGACTTCAATTCCTTTAAATAAGATTTTATGCCCTAATACTATGCCCTCCTTCAACATAAAGTGGCATTTTTCCCAGTTAAGAATAAGGTTGAACTCCTCACAACGCTGCAAAGCATTTCTCAGGTTCATCAAATAGTCATCAAATAATTTACCTAAAATTAAGAACTAATTATAAACACTTTCAAACTGTCTTCCACTATGTCTATGAAAATAGACATCACACACCTTTGCAAAGTAGATGGAGATTGCACAACCTAAAAGGCATCTGCTTAAAAGCAAAAGTCCCATATGGAAATATGAAAGGTTTATTTTCTTGATCTTCAAGTGAAATCAATATTATTGTAGCCTGAATATCTATCTAACAAGCAATACTAGCCTCTTCCTACCAAATAATATAGTATTTGATCCATAAAGGGCATCAAAAATGATCCTTAGTGTCTAGGAATTCAAATTCTGATAATACATGCAAACTCACCATCGTATGATGGGTCTAAGTGGAATAAACTTATTTTTCTCATTGGCCTCTACATTTATGCCTCCTTTTTAAGGGGCATACTAAACTAGGCTTACCCACTTACTGTCAGAGATTGAGTAAACCATTCCTACACTAAGATACTTTATTATCTTTTTTACCACCCCTTGCATAGGTGGATTAATCCTGCACTAATATTCAATAATAGGAATGCAGTCTTTCTCTAACTAAATCTTATGAGTGCGAATACCTAGAGGAATGCCAATAATATTTGCTATAGTAAACCTAATAGTTTTTTTATTTCTACTCAATACCCATATAAGATGCTCCACCTTTTATTCAACTAGATCATTATCAATAATCACCAACAAAGTGTTCTTTTCACCCAAGAATACATACCTCAAGTAACCTGGCAATTCCTTCAACTTTAGCATTGGTGGCTTTTTAATGATGGTCTTTTTAAAGGTGTTCCTTTACTTTTCAAGTCCAAATCCAACTTATTTGAGGCATATGAATATGATCCAGTAACAATTAATTGCACACACCATTTCGTCATGCTCATTAATTCGATCCCCATCAAAATCCACCAATACTGCTGCCAAAGTTTCAACAGCAAACCTCTCTTCAACAGGCACTTCTGCCTCAGTTTCTTCTATATATCTATAACAAAAACAACACTTATGTATCTTAGTTTTTTCATTGATTAATACATATCAAACTTCACCTCATCATCACTGAGCCTAAATTTAAGCTCATTTTTTCCATATCCATTAATACCCTTCCATTAGATAGGAATGGTCTACCTAAGATTATGGGTACTTCAAACTCAACTTCATAATCGTTAATTATAACGTCTTCTGGAAATATGAAATTTAACCCCTTCACTAGTACATCATAAAGAACTCTGATAGGCTGCTTGATCTAATGATCGACCATCAAGAATCACACAGATATTGGTTTAGGGTCTCCTAAGCCCAATTGCTGATATATCACCAAGAGAATCAAATTTATGCTTGCTCCAAGATCATAAATTTCCTTAGCAAAAACTAAATGCACCAATTGTACATAAGATAGTAAATTCTCTATGATCAGGCTTTTTTTGAACCATGATCTTATGGAAATCGCACTGTAGTGATGGAGATTATCAATTGATTTGTAGCTCACTATTCTATTTTTAGTGAGTAGGTCCTTCATGAACTTAACTTAACCTAGCATTTATTTCAAATCTTTAGTTAGTGGAAAATTTACCGACAACTGCTTAACTATGGCCACGAATTTATTAAATTTTCTATTTTCTGCCCTTGTTTATCATCTTGTGTGTAAATAGAGGAGGGGCTTAGCAATTATAACTAACGGTGTTTCCATTTCCTTCCCTTTTTTATACTCAATTGGTTATCATTCATCCATTTGGAAACTACCCAATAGTTGTCATTTTTCACTTATATTTTCTAGCTTCTCAGACTCAGCTAAACTAATTTTTTGATCCATATCATCAGAAATGACATCATATTTTGGATGCAATATCATCTATATGTGTTTGAATAATTGGATGTGATTCGGGTAACACTCTATCACTTCTTATGGTGATAGTTAGGTAGGTTCCATAATCTCTTGAGTTCTACACAATATCACTTGGAAAAGTTCCACTTTTTCATTGGTTAAAGGTCGCGGATAGTTGATTCATCTGATGCTCGAGCTTCTTAATAGAAGTGGAATAAGAATCAACTAGCTGACTCATAGTATACAAATATCTTTTCATCTACTTAACATCTGCATCAGTAGATTCCACTCCTTCAGGAAACATTGCCATCATGGCTTCCATGGACATCTTCCCTGAATTATTTATGGCATTATCATGATTTTTAGGTGGCACATATAACCCACTTCAATCTCCCTTGCTCTTCTAATTCCTTTACTCACGAACTTTATAACTATATTTATTATAGTAATTATCCCTTTGATAGTTCCCACCTTTATTTTCTTGGCCATTGGCCCAAAAAAAACCTAATTCTTCAAGTAGATGGTTTTTTCCTCATAATCAAACTCGGTTGCTCTATTGTATGACCCTACTATCTTCACCTTCTTAACATTAATAGACAATAAGTGTTTGGTAACTAAATCCATCTATATCTTCATATGTGCCATGTCTTGATCACATTATTCTTCTCTTTGACATTGATCAACTGTATATTTCTTTCTATGTCAAAATCCCTAGTATACCAAGATATACTAATTTTCATCAACCTCTGCAGTATCACATTTAAATATGTGAAATTAAGAGCAATAAGGGAATGACCTGATACATTATCAACTGTTGGATTCGTGTTAGAATTCAGCGATTTATAGAACATCTTTATGAAATGTTCATTATTCATTTTATGTTTTGTAAACTAAATTAATTTCTTTTTAAACCTCAGCCAAGTTTCATGTAAAGCTTAATTAGCAGTTTCTTGAAATTTTTTATCTCGTCCCTCAACTATAATATCCTGGAAGGCAGAAAGAACCTTTTTAAGAAAGCTTCTTCCAATCACCTCTAGTTTGTTATAGAATCAGATGCGAGCTCATTCAACCACAAAGTTTCCTCCCCAGAAAAAAACAATATAAATAATCTCAAACAGATTGCATTCTAACTAACTCTTGGATAATCAGAGGACTTGCATAAGTTGATAAAGTTGACCAAATGCATATTTAGATCATTGCCAGGCAATCCACAAAATATCCCCTTTAGGTTTATCAAATACATCATTGTGCTTGTGATATTAAGATTTATACCTACAATAATCGAGGTTAGCACAATCTCCTTAATAGCACCATCCCCGTCTAAATTAGCCTTGTCTTCATCACTTAAAGTAAAGTTAACTGTAGGTTGTTGGTATCATCTGCCCTATACTGGCTAATTTTGATTGGCTGGAGTGACATTATCAACTCATCGCCCATTTGTAGGATCAACCAACGTATCATCACCCAGATCTTTATTCTCATTATTCCAAACATGACCAGGTGTACCCAAGTTATGTTAGTTTAGTTAGGTGGCAGCAAGTGCAGTTAATTTCTCTTCCTCTTATTGTGCTTCCATGTTTCTCCTTAGAGTTTTAGAGAGTTGAGGATAAAAAGGTAGTAAAGGTTCACTTAAATGGCGAGTTCGTTGCATGCGCAACTAATAGCCTGCAAACACAACAACAACAAATAAAATTGTAATTAGGAAATGAGACTAAAAGTCAGATAACACATATAAACTTACTTGACAATCGTATTCACCGACAATGGCTCCAAAATTTGATATGCCCAAACTACAATTCCCTTTAAAGAAGCATAAGCAGATGTTGTCAAATATATAACCCAACAGAGATTCGGGTTGAATACCACAGGGAATAAGGTATTAATTAAGATATTTTTGGTTTAAATGATAGGTAACCAAGAATTTCAATAAACTAGGGGGTTTAGTTATGACAACTTGTAATCAATAATCTGATTGTTGTTAGAAAAGAGATTTAATTGTATAGATATAAATCAGAGTCAAATTTGAACTAGGGTTGTGTTTACCATGGCTAATATCATAATTTTATATCGATAGTTTAGTAGGTTTCTCATGACAGTGGCAAATATAAAACTATCAATGTCTAATGCTCACCTAAGTGTTTCTCAACCTAAATTAGGTGATTAATCCCTTAATTCTTATGAACTCAAGGAGAATTACATTTTAATTCCTTATTTCAAGTTAATTAAACCTAAGGCATGTTATACTAATTACAACCAATAGAAATCTATTAAAATGACAAAATTATCAATATAAATCCCGTTATCATTTCAATCCCACTAATAATCAATAGTTAAACAATAAATTCACCATGGTTCCCATGACCCTAGTTATGGGGATTTAGCTAATCATGAATTTGAAAGAGAACATAGAATAAAAATTCAAATATTGACGATTTATACTTACAAAATACGAAATCAACCTTTAATTCTCTTTGAAAATTCCACAAAGATTCCAAAAATACCCAAGAATAAAATTCAAACTTCAATTTCTTGTTTCATGCTAACATCTAAAGGAGAATATTCTAAGAGATAGGAAATATGATGAAAAAACCATAAAATTTGATATTTATTATAGAGGAATGAAAATTTAAAATAATTATCAAATTCGGCCACTCAAAGTTAACGACAACAATTTATAACTTGTCAACTTGTATTATAAAACTAGGTCTTCAAATTATAGTACTCTGATTTGGGTTGACAATGGGAGTTGATCACTTATCAACTAGTTGGCGTCCCATAAACTAAAGTCTTCAACAACTTCCACCTATGCTTCAAGATGATGATGAGAGTTGACAGCACGTCAGCCCATTAATTTAAGTCGTCAACACACACTTTCTCAAAATTTGACTTTCCTGCATAAAAGAGTAAAATATGATTAAAAACAGTAAAAGTAGCCTAATAACTTGCAATTATTCCTGGTTAAAAGCCTCAAATATACCGTCAGAAAGCTGACACATCACTTATGGGAGCTCGATTGGGTTATTTATGTTGTTCGCACTATCTGGGATTATAGGGAAGTTAGGATATAGATTCTCTTGTTATTATCAATATTATTTACTCTGTTGTCTACTTTAAGTATTTGGAGCATTGTTCCAAGTATGCCTTTTCTCTGATTTTAGTTTATTATCTCAGATTTTATTGTACAATTATTATGATTTAGCTCAGTCAGCCGATGATAACTACTTAGTACCTATTACTTTGGTGCTCATACTATATTTTTACATACTTTTCTAATATAGATTTGAGTACTATCTATTGTTGTTGACATTTTCACTAGTATTGGCCGAAGTTTGGAGATAGTGTGAGCTCTTAGATTCTTGCCAAGGTGACATTTGCACTAGTGTTGGTACTGTTGATATTTTCAAAGGTGTCAATTGATATCCATATGTAGGACACTAAATCCAAGTAAATCCTTGGAAAAGAATCCCAACTTTAGGAAAGGTGATAAAGATGTGAATCAAGGGAGGAGTCTTGACAAGATCCCTTATGATAGGATCTTCCTAAAGCAGCAAGTGGGCTGCCATGACACACACCAAGGTGAAGGTCGTACCTTATGTGAGCTACAAAGTAAACATGCTATCTCCTACACTCTTATAAACTTAGAATATTATGATGTGGCTAGTAGTATCCAAATGGAAGTAGTTGGTGGTTTACCTAGAGGAGAATGGAATGAGTCTTCCCTTTATGATACTCATTGTGTTGTTAGGTTGCATAAAGACCAAACTTTTATAGTAAGTATGCAAGCACTAGTTGATCCTATAGATGATAAAATTGATTCTTCCTGTAAGAATGATTTGTGTCCACCTAGCGCTAGCACTTTTAATTTGAATAAGGTTTTATTGTCAAGTAATAAGAGTATTCACATACTAGTTAACCCTTGTGGAAACCAAGGTGAGTCTATGTTAGAATGTGAGTTGCCAACAACAAGTGAGGATGTGTATAATGATTAACTTACTCATGAATGTAGTCCACTGCTTAAGCATGTGTATGGTGTTCTTGATAAGTCTCAAGTTAGTGATGGTGTTGATAGAGTTGATTATGATAATAGAGGTGTTGTGAAGAATGACATGTATCTTTTTTAGAGAGATCTTGTAGGCCTTTACTTCTTACGTTTGAATAGCAATCCTCTCTTAAAGAGAAATGCCTTATATGAATTTGGGATTGACACTCTAGGGGAAAGAAGGAATAGCCTTGGCCCATGCCCTTGGTTACTTCTCTCATTTGATCCCGATGTCGTATTGGGGTGTGGAAAATTCCTCACTTCCAACTTGATGCTTGGTAAAAATGATAAGCAATGTTTGTTTGTGAATATTGGTATCCTTCCCTATGATGAAAAGTCTTTCTTATGGCTTTACAACCCACTTGATTGATCCAAGTTGCGCATGGTGAAAATTTCTAATAATTTTAAGTGTTCACTAAAGAAGGGGAGTAATAAAAGGAACCAAGAGAGTTCACCCTTGAGTGTTTCCATTCTAGACCAAGGTATCACTACTTATAGGTCAAGAAGAGAGTTCCCTCTTAAAAACACTTTAGATGAATTCTATTCTTGTGATGCCCTTCTTTATGACTTGGTTTTTATGAGAGACCCCTATTTCAAAGGTTGTTTCATAGTTGAGGACCCTAAGGAAAATAAGTCATTGCCTCATTGGGGTATTTCTTATATACTTGCATCCATGTTTGATATACCCGTGCTTAAGTTATGTGAACCACAACTTATCGATGCCAAGTTGAATTCATGTTCTTGGAAGATTCCAAGGATGATAAAGACTTTTTATCACCCTTGTAGGGTTGGACACTTTGAAGTATCTTGTGGGATTCTTGAAGCATGCTTAACTTCACTAGTAGAGGGAAACAAAGTTTTTAGGGAAACTACTTTCCTTGTATTGATTTGTTGCATAGTAGTTTCTCTATTCTCCCTCATTGCATGGCTCTATGGATGAAACTTCTTCGGTCGGGAAGTTTTTTGAAAAGAAGAGGAGGTTATATGAGCTTGAAATGCCTCTTTCTATCTTTGTTTGTTCCTACTTGAATGTATCATTTATGAGAATAGTGTCCTTAGTACCTTTCTTCATTACATTTATGCATATGATAATAACCATAACCATGTTGAATCTACATCATATGTTGGCATGAATTGCCCAAAAGGAAGAATTTTTATGAGCTTAAATGCTTTGATGTCATCTTTGTGTGCATCACATGCTAAGTCCTTTGAAATGAGTGGAATTGTCATAGATAATATCACCTTGGATGATGCTTTTACATTTAATTCCTTTCTATAATACCTCCTTGCTTATGATGACATCCATGATAGTTTTGGATTTACTTTATGTGGAGGTAGGGTAATTGTTGGTTGGTCCACTTATTGGAATGAAATTGCTATATGTTTTTCTTGGACCTTAACTTCAATTGAGGGACCACTCTTGAAGTGGTTTTTAAAAAAGGTGACGAAGAAATTGTCTTATGGATCCTAAGAAGAAGGTATTCTTACCTTTGGAAAATGTTGATGCCATTATGACCTTTGTTGTTTCATTATCCCTTGGTGTCTACCCTAGACACTTTCTTTGTGACATTTTCACTAATTTTTTCATGTTTAAAACAAAGGATTCTTTGTTATATTTCTAGTGTGTCCCACCTCAGCATGATAATGTTATGTATTGTACTAACCCTAAACCTCATGTCATAAGGATGGTGTGCTTATTTATCCTTTCTTTGATCTTGAAAGGTGTGGATTCAAGGTTGAATCCTTTTCAAGAAGGAGAGGATGATATGAGCCAATATCCAGCATAGCTTTTGATGCCATCATTCGAGGCCAACTCATAAGGACTCAAGCTTTGGTCACCTGGAAGACACAATAAGAGGCATGGGGAAACTTGGGGACTCAATAGGACAATCTCATGTGTGGAAAGTTGCGTAGGATCTTGTCTTTTGATGCCTACCTAAGAGTGTACAACTATAAGTATGAAGAAGAGCTTTCAACGCTCCAAATCACTCCAAGGACGGCTCTGATATGAGGCAAATGACCATCATAGATTTTAATACAATCATTAAAGGCCAGCTCATAAGGACTCAATCTTTGGTCACCTCGAAGACACAAGAAGAAGCATGGGTAAACCATTTTGGGGACTCAATAGGGCAATCCCTTGTGTGGAAGGTTGCATGGATCGTGTCTTTAGATGCCTACCTAAGAGTGTACAAGTAGAAGTGTGGATAAAATCATTCAACGTTCCAAAGAACTCAAAGGTCGACCCTGATCTAACTCCAAGGGTGCCTCATTAAAAGGTGTTTTGGTATTTTTGTGCTTTTTCCTTTACACTCCATAGGAGCCCCTTTTCAGTAAGGGTAGTTTAGTCTTTTTATGTAATAGCTATAAATAGACTATTTAGGCTTACTCTCATTAGTTGATTTTGAATATTGAAACTTGAAAGAAATTTCTCTTGAGAGGGAGCATTTGTAGTGTAGGTCTTGGAAAAGACACTTGAAACTAGGGCTAACATCTAGTGTGAATTTCACTAATGTTGGTATTTGTCTTAGAAACATTGGTGTTTGGGGAAGCTTGAGTTCCTTTTGTGTCAACGTAAGAGTGTGGTGTTACTATTGTGAGTCTTTAGTGGGTTTTAGTGTTTGATGCACACTTTAGTTCATAAAGCTTGTAATAGTATATGTCTCACTATCTATCTTTCATTTATGCACTTAGTGTTGTATTTTGTTGTGGATTGTTGTTCTCTTAATCTCATTCTCGTTCTTAGTTCCAAGATCTCGTGTTTTCTTGGTTATTTCTATATCAAGAGGCTTTAGTACTGTTGAGCATGAACCATTAGCCTAGAAAGGTCCATTTCCTTAATCAACATGGTTGTTCTACACTCCTTAACTACATTATTAGACACAGCAGATACAAACACCTTTACTAGGTCACAGGATATTTCTACCATTTTATTTATCCATCTTCAATTGCATTATCATCCATATATTTTTTCAAATTGTAATTTGATTGCTTGCATAGTTTTGGTATTTACCTTACTTTCCTCTAATTATCCCACTACTTATCATTCTAGGCTACGATTTGACTTAATAAGTAGTAGGTTAAAGTAGGTGCAATCATGACTCACAAATCAAGTCGTGACAAATTGGTATCAGAGCCTAGGTCCATTGTAATCATTGTTACAAGAGTAAGTGTTTAGTGGAGTCCCATAGATCTAAACAATGGCTATCACAACCCAAGTTCTCAGGTTATGATGGTGCCTACTATAACCCACCAGTAGCCAAGCCAAACCCGTAGTCCGGAACAACTAGTAACGTACTACCCAAATAGTTACAGGAAAAAATGCGGAATAGATGTAATAAAAGATCAATACATAATATAGTCCAAAATCCTGGTGGTATCATTACAAGACTTCAAACATAACAAGGATACAAAAGAGGTACTAAATGAATATACAAATACAACCATCTCTGAATACAACATAGAGACTAGTCTAATACATAATAGGGAGTAAAGTAATACTTCAAATGAAAGTAGCTCACTCTAAGTCTCCAAATCATCATTGCTCCTCATGATGCACACAACATCGGTGGTAACCCGTACTATCATTTGTAGGATGTAAAAGTGTAGTATGAGTACCAATCATATGGTACTCAGTAGGCAACTACCAACTGATCTCCAAAGATAATGCAGATACATATAACACATAAATAGAATAAAAACTACACCCAAACTTCCAGCAATCACATAATAAAGCTAGTGCTATAGTAAGGGCAACTATCTTATTCATGTCCAAGAGACTACCCTAATGGGTCTAAGAAAGTATCAAGGATGAACTACCCTACTCCAACCATACTCAGGAATCTCAACACTTTACCGTATATCCCTGTCCAATATACAAATAAAGGGAAAAATAAAGATATATAAATGTATACAAGGCCAAGGAATGAATATACAATCTGAATAAATGAAGAAAGGGATATATGGTAGTACCGTAGCTACATTAGCTAGATATACATACAAACACACACACACACATATATATATATATATTGAAGAAGGTCAACTCAAAGCATAGCCTAAATCATTATACTAGCTTTTTAAGATCTCACAATCATAGTAGGAACTAGTGCTAGAATACTCAGGTTTTTAATCCATATGTCTAATCAAGAATTAATCATGAATAATAATGCTATCAACAGATAAAAGAGCCAGAATCATACATCAAATCTCGATATCGAATCAATAATCAATCTATCATAAACTAGTTATAATAATGATCATAACCATGATAATAACAATATTAATAACAACGCGAGTAACCGGCTAGTTCAGATAACCAAATATCTAGCCGAGCCTATCGCGTACCCCTACCGCCCCAGGCTTAAAAGAATTAATCAATATACAACACATTACAATTTATAATCATAAATTTTATCATCATAACCATCTCCATCATAACCATCCTCATCATAACCATCCTCATCATAACCATTGTCATTATAATTATCTTTTGGCTTTGCCGAGTATATAGTTGATATACATAAGGCTAGTCGAACTCGACTGATATATGTACACATAGGCACAACAATCTAATCATCCTCTGGCCTTTTTGAGAATCAGTATCATCATCATAATATCCTTTGATTTTATCAGGTATCAATATATCATCACAATGTCTCTGGCCTCACCGGGTATATAAGCATATCATCATAGTTATCCGCCATCCTTGCCTGGTATATAATCAGTATCATAATAATCGTCAACACATATATATAACATGAATACTAAAATTTGTCATTGGGTTTTACCCAAAATATATATCAACAATATAGCATCTTTCTCTGTCCTATTCCAGAGAGATGTGTATTTAGATATAAGAGGTGCACGGACTCCAGCTGTGGCTAAAAAGAGTGTAAATCCCCAAATCTATTGCCTGGAGTGAACTTGGGGACTAAATTGTTATAAAAGTGCAGAAAAGGTCAAAATATCTCACGATTAGAGTAATTAGTAGTATCAAATCATAGACCAGAATCGTTCTTAGTAAAATCTTTAAAGCGTCATTATTAACCTCTTTTACGTATAAGTTATTCATTATGTCATGCAGCTATTATTATGAAGAAATCTATTTTAAAGGTGAAAATTAGGCTTTAACTCTTATTTAGGAAAATAGTAATAAATAATATTTTAGCTAGAATTATACCATTTATCGATTTAATGATCATTAATTCACCAAATCTATACCTGCTATCACCAGTATTCAAACAATGGGACCATAAACATCAATATATATATTCATAAACTACAACCACATCCCTTACAAAGATAAATACTTCTCGGGTGTCCAACTGATATCATAACACGGTCTTTGGCCTAATGATGTCTAGGAATAATTACAATATCATAATCATGGCCTTAGGCCCATATACATATTCAAAACTCAAATCAATAATCATATTTTCAAGCCATATCATATCTATAAACCATAGCATAATTAGGAAGTATAACATATCTATAATCCATAAAGCATATTTGTAATCATCTCACATCTAGGAGGCATGATATCAATAATCATCTCACATCTAGGAGGCATCTCACATCTATGGGGCATCTCATAAATATAGGTTATGAGTCAAATCTATAAGGTATCTCATATCTAGGAGGCACAATATTTCACTAGGCCATAAATTATAACTATAAGTCATATCGCATGTATAAGGCATCTCATATCTATAGGTCATATATCATAACGATGAGGAATATCATCTCTATAGGCTAAATATCACATCTATGACTATATCATGGCTATGAGTGATAATGCTCAACTCACTCCCATGTTTAAGGGGTAAGGTGGTCATTGTCAATATCCCAACTCACGTTGGGGTTGAATTCACAAGGAGTGAAATACAAATTTGAAGTCCTATGGGTGCTCTAATTACTAAAAAGATATCTGTAATGCAAACAAAAATAGCATTTGAAGTAAAATTAGGGGTTTGGTTTGGAGTTTGTTTATAATAATCTTTAGTCAAACAACACACTAGTATAATACTTTTGATTTAAAATCAAGTTTGGAGGTAATCTTAGGATTATGCCTACCTAAATGAAAAGAACATGTAGGTTAATGATGGTTTAACATAAATCTTAGTTGTTAAGTAAGAAATAAGCTAGGTCGAAGGTCTTTGTGGTTAGTCTTTCAACTAAATCACAAGGATGTCACCCATTGGCTCTTTCGAGCACCCAACGAGTGTGTCATTCATATCACCCAAAACATTAATTAGACATCCCTATTTCTAGGAAAATGCCTATGATATGACTTACCCTCCATTTACACTTATGTCTAAGATTGTAAAGGGTAGTAAACCACATGCTTAATTGTCCACTGTTGCCTTTTCCCCCTATGGCCCTCTTTCAAGGATTCTATGGGTTCCCATATGTTCACATCCATCCCTATTTCAAGGATGATGAAGTTTTTCTAGAGTTTGGGGGTTTTACCCATCAAACCCATTTGGAGATTTTGGGATTTTACCCAAAAATTCCAACTGTTAAACTCAAACAATGGTGGAATCCATAATTAACAACTAAAAATCATGAAAACACAACAAAACCCACACACAATTACACTTTTAGTTCAACATAATCCCAAGACTAAATTACTTAGCTACTCATGAAGAAAGTAGAGAAAGATATACCATAAGGATTATCCAAAGCATCCATCCTTCACAAAATATTAAGAATTTAAGTCCTCATAATTAGATACAATCTCTCCCAATTAGGGTTCTTATTTCAAATTCAAATGTGTCTATGAGGTAATCAATACCCAAAGGAAAAATAGTTTTTACATATATAAAGTTTGGGATTCATCCAAGTGAAATTACAAAACTGCCCTAGGCAACATTCCCGCATAGCCACAATCACATGAGGTCGTCTGCGACCACGGCCAATGCTCCCGTGGTATAGTTCTATGATCGCATTCTATTGACTATCTTGACTGACCGTGACTGTGGACTTAGGACCAGGATCGTGGTAACTGGGGTTGATGACTGCTCCAGATCTTCAGCTACACTTCTTCGCTTCCACTTGATCTCTTTTAAGCTTCAATCCACATCTTTTTATCTCATCAAATCTATTCCTATAAAATATGGATGTTAGTCTATTAAATCACGATTATGTCTCATTTATTTATACAAAACTTGGTATTGTGCACAAAAGTTGAGTGCAAATGAGTAGTAAAATCACAACTCATCAAAACCCCCAACTTAAAACCTTGTTTGTCTTCAAACAACTCCACCCATTGTCATGACACAAATTTACATGTATTCCCACTTTCTATTACCCAATGATCACGATGACTTTATCTTGATTATTACAATAAAAAACTCTTCACACTTGGGCAAGAATGATTTTGAATACACCCCTCAACATAAAATGGAATAATGAATGACGCAATAGACTTTGAAGAGAAGTGATAAGACAACTACTACTCACTCTAGAAATGACTCAATTTTGTACCTCAACCACCTTATACTTCCTTTTATCTCATTATGCGGAAGATGACAAAATCACTCACCTCAACTTGTTCACATGCCTCCTAACAAGAAAGAAAATTTTACATACCTAGTTATCAATCATGCAATAAGGAATTTAAATTCAAACACTCTCTCTCTCTCTCTCAAGAAATTCTCAATGTTAACAAGTACCATACCATAGGCTTGCCCCTATTTTAAGTTTCCACTATAATGACCACATTTGGTTGGGAATCACCAAGGACTTTTTGAGGTTTTAACGTAGGTTTAGGGTAGGGTAGGACAATAATTTAGGATAACAAGGCTAAACCCTCCTTGAAATTCTACATCACAATAATTTCACTTTTGCTATTGGTCTAATTCTTTTCTTTCATCATTTCCTACTTATCCCTTCTTGGTTTACACACTTTATTTTCAATTTTTTCTTCTTACTTTTTTGTTCACAAAATTCATGCATTTCTTTCCTTTGATGGATCTTTTCTTTCTTCTAATCATTTTCCTTTATTTTCTTAAACATGTTGTAATTTTCTTATGACTCTGTGGCCCAACGACACCTCTTTCACCTTTTACCACCCCCAACTTAGGATTTTTGCCTCAAAGTACATTCTTAAGTTCAAGGAGGATGGGGTTTAAGAGAGAGATAATAGAATGGTCACGGGTTGAAATGTGTTTCCCAAAGAAAAGTCCAAATGGAAAAACTAGGTGAGTAAGGATTATATTTATGTATTGGTAGGATTTTTAGGTTAAAGTGGGCTTCCAATATCACAAAAATGGTGTAGGGTCATTTTATCAACCAAGTAAAATCAAAATTTAGCCTTGAAAGACTAATGGGGAAAGTTCTAGATGGTACAAGTACACATGAGATATAGAAAAATAAGATCCCATACATGGCATGTGAATCTTGTCGAGGGGGTTCAATTGTTCCTCTCGCTCAAGACAAAAGTAGAGTACCACTTTATTTTTCAAAGTCAATTTTTGGATTAATAAAAAGAGGAAAAATTTTGTTACAAGGTTGCTCACGTCCATGCCCTCTAACTTTACAAAACTTTTGGATAGAGGGGGGTGTTTGCTTTGCATCCGCACCACTCATAATTTGCTAATCTTGGCAACAACCAAAGCTATTGTCTCATATTGTGGCTCTAATATGGGTGAACCACCCATATATCTACTTAGACTTCGCCAATGGGTATGAATGCGATCCCAAATCATCAATGTCATGGGTACTCAAACTTTCCTTG
This sequence comes from Capsicum annuum, assembly GCF_002878395.1. Lineage (NCBI taxonomy): Eukaryota > Viridiplantae > Streptophyta > Magnoliopsida > Solanales > Solanaceae > Capsicum > Capsicum annuum. The sequence continues at coordinate 70,964,967 of NC_061113.1, read as the reverse complement.
CATTGACCTTGATGCCATAGGTACTCGGATCTCCCCTGCATCCCTAGCTAAATACCCAAGCATGACGTTTTCCCCTTAAGAATGTTGTCACTTAGTTTATCATAGGGAAAAGCTCATCAAATAGAAATAGAATAAAGTAACAATCGAGGAACAAAGTAACTAATCCATGCAAATATGAGCACCATTAGAGTACCCAAATATTATAGCATAAATAAAAATAAGAATCATCCAAAAATCAGAAAAATATGCAAAAATATCAATAATATAAGCCCAAATCAAATAAATACGGAGACGCCCCAACTAAAAAGGTAGTAGTGTCTCCACTGCATAAATAATCAAGGATAAAAGAGGCAAGGATGCTCCCTAAAACCTCCTCAAGGGTTGGTATCCTCTCAGACTCTGCATCATCATTATTCTCCTCAAGGTCGGACCACTCGACTGGGGCCTCATCGTCACTCTCCACCCAAGAGGAAGAAAGTCGATCCCAGGGTCTTAGGACCTTCCATAGGCCCTTCACCCCCTTCCACATCTTAATAAAAAATCCATCCCTCTTTTTCTCCCTTATGACTATTTTTTTATGTGCTCTAGAGGTCTCAATATGACTCCACCAAGGAGGATTAGAATTTCTCAATCCTAGTAATGGTATTTTCTTGCTTGTTTTGGTCCTCCCTGTACTTCTCATAATAGTCTCGTGCTACATATGAATAATGAGTAGTGGAGGGCTCTCTTAGTACCTAGGGCAAACCAAACACGATCTCTTTGATGGCTACAATATCAACTCCAATATCCTTAAGTGGGCTAGTAGTAGATGGCCTATGGAACTCGAGCTTAGTCTGTACATGACGACTTTCCCAAGTCGATTTTTCTCTTCTTGCCTTTGCCAGGTATTCCCTCCGCTTGAACCCTCAGGGGATAAATTGGGGGGCTAGGGCGCACCCAAGTATCTCCAATATACTCATCAACACCTACTCTCCTTCAATGCTCATTAATAAAAGATAGAAAGAAGAGAGGTGTACCACCTTAGTCCTTAAAGTATTCCATTTCATTGGCCACTAGCTGACCAATATCCAAAGTAATGTCGTCTAGAATGCAAGTAACCATCCTAGAATGCAAATTTAGGATTGTTGTTATATGGGTGAAAGGGGAGACTCAGGTACATATAATGTGCAACCAAATTCAAGCCTCAGAAGTGAAGTCATTCATGGAGATGTTGATTTTTTAGACCAAGAGACTTCCTTTCCAGGACACAATCATTCCACTAACCAACTTCCCGACTTACATATTTTTACTTTGAATTCTCCCATGTATGTATGAGGAACCCGTAAACATCATTGATTTTCTCCACCCCAAAGTGCACCATTTTTCCCAAAACTTAATAGTCATGTTGGAAGGATCCGAGAAAGAAACTTCGCTAATATTGGCATAGAATTCATGAACCCATTGCTCATTTGTATTGCATGGATCCTGGGCAAAACACCAGCACTCTGTGGTCTCAATCTTGTCATGAAATAATGAAAGCTTTTTTGGTACATTGTACAAATAAATTCCTCTCTTTGGGAGCAGCTTTTTCCTCGGAAGATCACTATAGTAGTGAGTGTGGCACTCAGGTACCATGAATCGAATGTGATCATACTTGTCCATGAGATTATCCTAAAATCACTAGGCACACATTATGTTAATCAATGACATTTTATGCACAAACGATGCCACATTGTCCATTAAAGCTCATTGGATGGGAACTTGGTGGTGTTTGGCTAAAAATTTAGAGTGTAGGATTTTTGGGCATGGAAGGAAACCTCCTCGGTTACTGCGATCGTAGGCCATAGTTGTGTTCACATTGTCACAATTGTGGACTAATAACCGCAATCATAGTGACTAAGTCCAGTTCCTCACCATCTTTCTATGTTCAAAATTTCCAAATTTTAAGGCCACTAGTATGCTCTACAATATGGATTCACATTAAGACCATTGAGAAATGTTGTTAGGTGCTTAACTATGCCCTTTCAAATGCAAAAACCATTATTGAATATTCATTTGGGCAATATATCAAATACTTGGTGTGCATACTTCACTTGTATCCATTTTGCACATATTTTTGGCTACTCAATACTTCCCCACTTGTGTGCACACCATACTCTAGCAGCTAAACACCAAACAAATACCAAGTATGAAAACATGGAAACATGAAAATTAAATATTTAGGCCCTCTCTATATTATGCATTTCTATGGCCTATTTCTACACCAGATTTGTGATACAAGAGGGATGCAAGGATGCTATTGGAGAGCTCACAAACTTGACTATAATTTGGTCCAATTAGAGAGTAAAGCTTGAAAGGAAGTGTAAGTGAAATAGGGAGAAATCAGTGGTCGTTTATCTAAAGTGACCATGATCGCGATCAATATCCCACAATTACGAACACGTGGGTGATCAGGATTGCGCCTAGGGGCCATAATGCAGTTACCAAGAGCATTTTTGCTCCCCTCTTTTCCCCTATTCGGCTACCTTCTCAAATTCATAGATTTTCCCCTATTCAGCTTTTAATGCAAAAAATTTCACTTTTCCCTATTTAAGCTCATCCAATCACTCCATAGAGTCATAAATACATGAGTAATTCAAATGCAAAAACAAACATCTATGCTACAAATTCATAACAAAAAGATACGAGCCACTTTCGTGGCATTTGTGGGTTGCCTCCCACACAATGCCTTAGTTAACGTCATAGCACAACGTCTTCCTTTATTTCATACTCAAGGTCAGTCCTTAAGCCCACCTTCTTTTGCCTCTTCAATCTCAACATCCACCACAGACACAACTTAAAGCTCCACAGATTGCTTCTTTATCTTAAAAACCTGGAAAGTGACCTCATCCTCTTGTACCCTAAACTTTATCTCCCCTATTTCTAAGTCGACAATGGCTCTTTCGGTGGTTAAAAATAGATGACCAGGTATGACAGGTACCTCATGGTCCATTTCACAGTCCAAGACCACAAAGTCCTCCTGAGTATAAACTTGTCAACTTTAACTAGGACATCAAATAAAATTCCCACTGGCCTTTTGATAGACTAGTCCGCCATTAAGAGTCACATAGAAGATGGGGTATGGGCTTTTAAACCAAGATTTTTGAAGATGACAAAGGGCATGAGTTTGATTCTTGCACCAAGGTCACATAGGGCTTTTGCAAACACATGTGTTCCAATAGAACAAGGAATTTTGAAAGCTATGGGATCATCTTTCTTTTCCACAACCATTCTATCTATGATAGCTCTACAACCATGGGTGACTTCAATGGTGTCACCTTTGGTAAGCTTCTTTTTCAACAATAATTTCTTCATTACCTTAGCATATGCTGGGATCTCTTGGATCGCCTCAAGCAATGGGATGTTTATGCATAGATTGTTAAACTTTTCCATGAATTTTTTTATCTTGTCACCCTCTTCTTTTATTTGTAATCATTAAGGAAATGGGGGAGGAACTTGGATTGTAGGTCATGTTTCAGTTTGTGGCTTTTCAACCTCAACCACTCCTTCATCATCTTTCTCATCTTTTTCTTCTTGATTTTGAGGTAACACCTCCTTTGGATTCGCCTGAGGCATCTTCCCACTCAAGTCATTTTTAAATTGCTTATCAAGTATCTTTCCACTCCTAGTGACATTTGTAGCACTTGAGCATTACTTTTGGGATTAGCAATCGTGTCACTGGGGAGTCCACCTCTAGGTCTAACATTCAGTTGTGTGGAGGTCTTCCCAATTTAGGTTTCCAATTGCTTGATGGGGGTAGAGAGGGACGCCACAATTTGAGAGAGTTGAGACAATTCACCTTTCAATTCACAGACCATCTTGTCTGTACCTTTCACCCTATTAAACATTCAGGTTAAAAAATCCTCGGTCTTAAACTTTTTGGGGTCAATAGAGTATAACTCGTTGCTCTTTGCTCGATCATAGGGGGGCACATAGCAGTCATAATCATCATCTCTGTCCCTTCAATCCCTATCACATTCATGGTCCATCAACCTTGATTCCCACCTTATATTTAATAAGCGGGTTGGGAACCCCCCGAATAGTTTGCTAAATACTGGATTTCTTCATCCAACTTCTTGGCCTCCTTATCATCCTCCTAGGCCTTAGATGCTACGTCTTTTACCACTTTCGTGGGTGCACCCACAATATGCTTTTTCAAGAGCTTAAGCTGGGTCATTATTTTTGTCATGCTCTCCTCTCTTTACTCATCCTGCTTTCTTTGTTCTTTGTCAAGTACAGATATAGAGGGAGATCCTTTGGGAACTTCGGTATCTCGAGTATGTCAACCCCTATTTTCCTTCGTCGGCTATCCCAATAATTGAATTGTTGTATGGTAGTACATCTTCACTAGGGATCCTTCCCCCACATTGTCCACCACAGTTTTGTTAAGCGGATCAAAGGCCCGGTAGATGATTTGGAGAAGCATCTTCTTCGGGACCTCATAGTTTGGACACTTTGCCAATTTTTCATTGAACCGTTCCCATGATTAAAATAATGGTTCCCCACTTAATTGCCTAAAGTTTATGATCTCATCCTATATTTGGAGAACTTTGGATGTTGGGAAGTATCGATCAATAAAAACCATGGCAAGCTCATCCCAAGTAGTGATTGAACTAGGTGGGTGTGAACGGAGCCACAACACCACCTCACCAATTAAAGAGAACGGGAAAAGGCAAAGATAAATAGATTCTTGTGTAATGTATGTGATGTTGAAAGGTGAACACACCTCCATAAAATTCTTTAAATGAACATTCGGATACTATATGCTTGACCCCAATATAGCCCTTTCATTTGTAACATGTGTAGCATTACACTTGTTACAAGGAAAACATCGTTCCCATTAGTTGGTGGGATATGGATTGCCTTTGTTTGGCCTACATCATTGAGTTGTCCCTCATCATCGAGAGGAACATCAAAGAGCCCCATGTTACTAGAATTATAACTCATTGTAGTGTTATCACTAAGATCACCTACAAAAATAAAAACAATAAGGAAAGAAAATCATACCACCCCAGATATACCCAAGTAAAAATCACACTGCATAAGTGAAATCTATATTCCACTCTCCAGCAACGGCTCCATTTTGATAACATTCAACTCACTCCCATGTTTAAAGGGTAAGGCGATCATTGTCAATATCTCAACTTACATTAGGGTCGAATCTACAAGGAGTGAAATGAAGATTTCAAGTCCTATGGGTACTCTAACTACTAAAAGGATAACTAAAATACAAACAAAAACAACATTTAAAGTAAAATGGGGGGGGGGGGGTTAGAGTTTGTTTATAATAATATTTAGTCAAAAAAAAACACTAGTATAACACTTTTGATTTAAAATCAAGTTTGGAGGTAATCTTGGGATTATGCCTACCTAAAAGTAAAGAGCATGTGGGTTAATGATGATTTAACATGAATCTTAGTTGTTAAGTGATAGATAGGCTAGGTCAAAGGTCTTTGTTGTTAGTCTTTCACCAAAATCACAAGGATGTCACCCATTGGCTCTTTTGAGCACCTAATGAGTGTGTCATTCATAGTCACCCGAAACCTCAATTAGACATCCTTATTTCTAGAAAAATGCCTATAATATGACTTACCCTCCATTTACACTTATGTATAAGATTATAAAGGGTAGTAAACCATATGCTTAATTATCCACTATTGTCGTTTCCCCTTTAGCCCTCTTTCAAGGATGCTATGGGTTCCCATATGTTTAGTTTCATCTCTCTTTCAAGGATGATGAAGGTTTTCTAGAGTTTGGGGTTTTCACCGATCAAACTCATTTGAAGATTTGTTGTTTTCACCCACAAATTCCAACTATTAAACTCAAATAATGGTGGAATCCATACTTAACAACTAAAAATCATGCAAGCACAGCAACACCCACACACAATTACACTTTTAGTTCAGCATAATCGCAAGACTAAATTACTTAGCTACTTATGAAGAAAGTAGAGAAAGATATACCATAAGGATTATTCAATGCATCCATCCTTAACAAAATACTAAGAATTTAAGTCACCAAAATTACATACAATCTTGCCTAATTAGGGTTCTTATTTCAAATTCAAAAGTTTCTATGAGGTAAGAAATACCCAAAGAAGAAAGGACTTTTGCCTATATAAAGTTTAGGACTCACCAAGTGAAATTACAAAACTACCCTGGGCAATATTCCCTCTTAGAAGTGATCACATAATGTATTCCGCAACCGTGGTATGGTTCTCTGATCGCATTCAATTGACCATCTTGATAGACTGCGACTTCGGCCTTTGGACCACGATCGCGGTAACTAGGGCTGATGACTGCTCCAGGTCTTCAGTTGCACTTCTTTACTTCCACTTGATCTCTTTTAGCTTCAATTCACATCTTTTCATCTCACCAACTCTATTCCTACAAAATATAGATATTAGTGCATTAAATCACGATTATGTCTCATTTATTTATACAAAACTTAGTAGTTTGCACGAAAGTTAAGTGCAAATGAGGGGTAAAATCACCACTCATCAATAAGCCATTTATCATTATATAGGGAAATACCATCATTACCCATCAAATCATGAAGTAACCTTACTCTAAAGGCTAACTAGACTCAATTATGTCTAACGTCTGTAAATAAATTCACATGGGATAACACAAGTCTTGGCCTAGGGTGGGCAGATAGTACCACTTCTAATCCTTGAATTCAATATTGAGGCAATTAACCCTAGACTAAGCTAAGGTATTTAAATTCACTTCTTGATGGTAAATAAGCCATAATCAACACTAAGATAGGTAACCCACCTTGAAACATAAGCAATTCAGTCAACTCTACCTAAATTATGATTTCAAGGTTACTAAAATAGTCCAAATAAGGTTAACCATACAAACCGTGCTTACAATAATTAAACCACATCCCAAACCTAGCACCATATCATATCCACTCTATGAATTATTTCAATCTAGGTAGAAAGCAATAGGATTCTAAAAGTGTAACAAGCATTTTACCTTACAAGTCAAAACCCTCATCTAATCCACAAACTTCAATAATCAAGACTAAGTCACTCTACCCATAATTAATCTTAACACTCATATTTACATGCAATTTATAACATGCATCATCTTACAAAGAAGAGTAGATAGAAGCCTACCTTGAAGTTGAACTATAAATCCTTAAATTATCCGTAAACATCCGCCTTCACTTTATAATTCCAAAATGCTACTACGCTATCAAAATAATAATATACACTTTATTAGGTGTCAAATGAGACCCATATTTCTATATTATGGGTCATATTAAATTTCAAGTCAAGAATGAGCTCGTGGGGCCCTCTAACAGATCATGGTATAACTGGGGCAATGGGAGTTGTATGGTGGATAGTGTGTGATGTCCAACATCCTATCCATGGTATGAGTGGTTGGTACCACTCGTATGATATGGGTACGATTCAGGGGGAGTCGTACCTTCCTGCATAAATTTTTACAATTTAAGTGGGGGGTATTTTGGATATTTCCCCTCTTAACCCCTTATGACCCCACGACATAAAATACTATTAGGAAATTATTTACCCTATTATTTTAATCTTAAAAACTTACAAACTCTCTCTAAACTCTCTCAAGCTCTTGGGTTAAGCAAAGGCTAGGACTTCCTTCAAGGTAGTTAATTAAGGCTTTAGGGGGGCGATTTCTCTCCGTCTTTTTTGTAATCTAAGGAATGTTACTCCTTTCTCATTATTAGTTCAACTAAAGGCATATTTGTTTTAATAGTTTTCATGGCATATATGTTATATGGTTTTGGGTTTTGAACAATATGTTGGGGGTTTTGGTTATTAATGGTTTATTTATGTTTTCCCAAGTTTTTACTAGTGGTTTTCATATTATAATGGTGGTTTGAACATGTGATTTCATGGGAATGGTCAATTGGAACTTAGTTTTGGTTTTGGAAACTATATGCCCTCAACATGTTTGTTAAAATGCCAATGAGAATACTTTTATTACATAGTTGGACTTTCATTGAAAACTTATATGGTATAATATGGTAATGGAACCTAAATGGGTTAAATGGTTTTAATGGATAAATTGTAAGGCCTTGGTGGCCATGAATTTGATTACAAACCTTGTGGGGAACATGGGGATCCCCCAAGTAAATCTAATAATGGAACCTATGGGGCACATAGGAATCCCCTAGGTGATTGGCTAAGGATATTTCTTGCAAGCTATAGTTGGTATGACTATACCACTTCTTATATCCTTGGTTAATATTAATATATGGAATTGGTGGTTTGGCGGTATGCTAGTGGTTTTAATTATGCAATAATGTCGGGTTGTGATAGCTAATCGTGAATATGTAAGTCCAATGGACGGACACTGGAAACTCATATTTACTGACATGAGAATTCATCATGGAGACCATGTACTTGTGAGGTACATAGGAATCCCCTAAGTTAAACTTTTATAGATGTATCCTGGAGAATGAAAGGTACACGATAATCCCCTATCCTTATGATATCTCTGGTACTACAGCTAGGGATCGTTCTGGGGGTAACATTGGACCCTTATAGCCCATGGGTGGTTCTAGGATGGTTAAGCTAAAGAAACCCAGGTAAATGGTTTTAAATACATGCTAAACCCAATTTCCTTTCCCGACATGGATTATATATATATATAGATGTGAATGCATATGGTCATTTACTTGGTTTTAAATATTGGCATTAAATTTTCCTTTTCCTGAGTGCATGCTAACGTTCACTCGCTAACCCATCTTCTAGCGTTGTATCCCTACACGATGCAAGAACTGGCCATACTACTCCTCCTGCTCAGTGATCGGATTCAGGAACATCTTAGAGTTGGATTAAAGTGGTGAGCTTTCGTACTTCAAAAGGCTCTATTTCATGTTATGGTCTTTTTATCTTACTTTGATTATTTCTTTGACTTTGGCTTTGGCTATGGTTGGGGGCATGTCCTGATATGATGCTAGTTTACTTTTGGATAAAGGTTTTGTGAGACTACTATGGGTCGGTATGGGTGGTGTTGGCATTGGTGTCATCCTTGACATTGGTATTGGTATTATAGCTAATACCGGTTGACTGTATTTGATTTGTGATTTTTCTATCTTATTATACTATGGAATGGTTATGGATTGGCTTTCTCTACGGATTTTGGTTTGTTATTGGGTGGTTTGACTCATTTGGGTTGGTCATGGTCATGGACCTATCCCTGAGTCTTGAATGATACATAACTCTAGCTTGTTATATGTTCAGAATTTATCTGACTCAGGTTATGTGTTTGGAGGTTGGGTTGGGTATCAAGGGTGGTCCACAATTTTTGTTGGACTTGTGATGCCCATTACGACAAGGCCCTAGTTCAGGTCGTGACAAGTCGAATCGTCCATACTATTTCCCCTACTTAGTGATTGGATTTGGGAACAACTTAGAGTTTGATTTAAGTGTTGACATTCTCTTAACACCCTATATTTTATGTGTACTAGTTCTACTTATGTGGAACTTGATATAGACTTATGGGATAGGTAATGGGATAATTTAAGGCCCCAAACTAAGTAAAATAATTGTTGAATAGAATGAGCAGCCTAATACCAAATTTGTCCCAAAAGCCCAATATGTTAAAGGCCCATTTTAGACTTGAATAAGGTAAGAAGGTGCATCACCTACTTTGACCTTTTCACCAACCAAAGTACTAAGTAGGTACATCACCTACTAATACTCACTTGACCAGCTTATTGGACCAAGTACACTACCACCTACTTAAATTAATTCTAGCCCAAATTAAAGAAGAGAAAAAGAAAAGAATGGGCAGCCAAAGCCCAATAGTTTTTAATCCACAAAGGCACAACATAATGGGAAAGTAGGTGCATCACCTACTTGAAAAATTATGGCCTAAGAATTTCCAAGATCCGCTCCATTTAATGGGATTAAAACCAGCTCCTTTAGCTTATTTTAACTTAGATAAAAAAAAAACAACTTTCTAGATTTTCTCTCTTGTTCTGTCTTAGCTATACAGTAGCCCTATAATTTCTCTAGGGTCTTTAGGATTTACCTTCCTTCCAAGCTAAAGGTAAGTGAACAAATCATGAGATTGTCTTAAGAATACTATGAGAATTATTTTCTCTATGATTAAATTATAAGACAACCCTTTTTAAGTATGGCAACCCTATTATTCTTGATTATTAAGAGATATTTCTCTTAACCTTTGGTTTGTGAGTGAAGGAATCAATCTATTGAATATGTATACATTAGAGAATAAACTACCACATAAATTAAGGTATGGATACTTCCCATCTTTTCCCTTTTCCTCTATATGTGTGTTGGTAGAGGATTGTGTACACATTGTTGTTAAGAACCCAAGGGATGGTGAGTTCAATTTTAGGTTACCATATTAAGGGATATTTGGGGTTGTTTTATATCTATTTTATGTATATATGTTGGGGATTTCTTGGTTGATGTTGGGGGAAAGGTGTGAATAGTTTTCATTGAAAGTTAGAAGAAGGGTATAGTGGTACCCCGCCGAATTGAATGCCGCATAAGTTTACTGCCCACCCCACTTGATATATTGTTGTGAGAGTACAATAAAGATGAAAATATTAAGGGAGATCTTATAAGCAGTTACATTGCATGTGAATGTAATTAGATAAGAACAAGGTTGAAAAAACACCCTTGGATTAGTTAATTGTGGGTTACTAATCGGTTACTATTTGGTAAGTTTAAATGGCGTGAATGTGTTAATTAGATACTATTACTAGTTTTATGCTATTGTAGATTAGTAATCTAAAAGGGAGGATGTTAAGTAAAAGTGTAATCAGTTGTGCAGCAAGGTATGTAAGGTTCATTGATCCTATACGCTTTGGCATGAATCAAACTCTTGTGTTACAAAGTAAGCTTCCTAAGCACTCTTCCTTTCAAATTATACATAAAGGTAATGTATGATGTGTGAGCATATGCTAACATATTTGAGGCTTTTAACTCTAAATAATTGCAAGGTATTGAGCAACTTTAGTTACTTTTTATTATGTTTGATTTTGCAGTTTAAGCTGATATGATAGAGCACCAACAAAAATGGAAGCAAAAATACTGAAATCTGAAGCAATTAAAAGACAAGTGCAGCTGATGACATTCATGATAGGTCACAAGCCCAGTGATAGGCTATCAAGGCCATCGTCAGCCTTAAATAGGGAAGGAGTTCTAGCTGGTAGAATCGACAGCATTTTGTGATAGGCCATCGTAATGGTGATAAGTCGCCAGGAATGCCATCAGACTTAGGCAAGACATGAGAATTGAAGAAAAAGTGTGATGACATTTCTGATAAGTCATCACAGTACTGATAAGCCATCAGAAGTTGTCGTCAACCTAAGACAGGACTAGTGCAGATTTGAAAAAGACCTGACGACATTCTTGATAAGTCGTCAGGATCCTGATAAGGCATCACCAATAGTTGTAGTCTATTCTTAGAAAAAGTTGTAACCTATTTAAAGCTTTGTTTTAGGGTTTTCTAGACATGATCATTATTATGATTATTATTATTATTCCACACAAGGTCAACACCTAGAGTTTTGGATAGCATATTTTGATATTTTCTCTCTTTATTTCTTGAGTTTAACAACACGACTATTTTTGAGAGATAATTATCAATATTTTGGGATTTTTCCTTTGTGATCTAATTTGTGATTCACTAGTTATTATTCATCTCTCTAAGTTTATCTTTCAAATCATGAATTCAATTATGTGTTTCATTCATTATATTATGAGTGGCTAAACTCCATTAACCTGAGTTATGGGATCTAGGGTTAGGTCTTGATGAGGTGCTAAGTATTCAAGATTCAAAAGGTGGTAGGATTTCTTGATAATTTTAAAGTTTTAACTAACGTCTGTTGGTTACAAATAGTAGACACACCTGCTTTGATTTTCTTGTGAAAGAAATCAAATATAGTAGGAAGTGAATAATCAATAGGGACTCGAAAATACTTTGTTTAATAATCAGCGTTGTAACAAGGTTGGTTAACCTGAGGTAAAATTTGGGAGGTAAATAGAAATGACCTAAGTTCGAGAGGATTAGGGAATTAAATGCTTAAGTAGGTCGAGAGACATTTAAGTATAACATCGATAAAGATAGCTTGTTATCCTACCCACCGTGAGAATCTTGAACCACTTTTAGCATCTGTCATGTACCGGAAGCCCTAGTGAACGTAATTCTAGTTATTTCATAAACTCTTGATTTACAAACACCAAAAGTAAAGTGACAAACAACAACTTGTTAAACCTAAAACCCCCATTTTAGGAAACATTAAACTATTAGTGGATTAAATCTCAAACAACTTGAGTTCACACCATATTCTCTGTGGGATTCGACCCCAACATAGTTGGGTTTTATATTGACAATGATTATTTACACCCATTCAAGAGTGTAATTTGAGAGTTATCAATGTACAACCTCCAAGGTTACTAAAAGCCTTATTCCAACTCGTTAGGGTGTTAAAGTACCTAAAGATGTGTTTATTACTAGACTGTACATTTGCCCTTCTAAATACTAGTATGATATAGATGTTTTCAACAATAAGATTTATGAGTTATTTCCTTAGCCAACAAGGCCTATGGTGTTAGTTAAGCTCCTGTGTGTTATATGCCTATTATTGTTGCATCCTACCTCATTGTTGTTGCATCTAGTGCATAATTATACCTTTTGCTATTGGTCAAAAGTTTTGACTCTAATACATGACCACCAAAACAACAACTTTAAAGATAAAATAATGATCAGAAGTGAATCTCTATATTCTTGGTTGGTATCCCAGGGGTGGAAAGAACACCTAGCATGGGTCGATACCAAAATTACGGGTGGTATCCCAGGGGTGAAATTAAAGTCTAACATAGGTCGATCCCAATTTATGTTTTTATGAGAACCGTATCCTAGGGGTTAAAATGCCTAGCATGGGTCATCCTCTTTTACCACTGATCAGCTGGTCATTTGTATCCTGCCTTATAATTTTATAAAGTAAAAAAGAATAAATCAAATCAAATCATGTAATGTATATGATCTCACAAGTACAAGCAAAGTTGGTCTTCTATCCTTATCTATATAGTTTTATATTAATATCTGATTTCGTTAAGCTCTTTTTTTATTTATAGTCACTTCATGTCGTACATGCTCAGTACATTCTTTGTATTAATATCCCTTGTGGGGGGACACTATGTTTCATGCCGTAGGTACAGATACTCCATCTAGTAGACCACCCTAGTAGAAGCACTAGATATCCAGCGGCTATTGGTGAGCTCCAAGTTGATTCGAGGCTTTCCGAGTCTAATATATATATATATATATATTGGTATTGTACAGTAGTTATGAGTAAGGAGGGGGTTTGTCCCAACCTTAATTGTCCATGTGTCTTTTAGAGGCTTTGTAGACCAATATAAATTTAAGCATGGTAGCATTGTGTTCTTTTAACGTTATGACCCCAACAACCAAGTCTCACATATGTAGGTTTGGGCTTACTTACGTGGTTTGTTTTCATCAATACATCATATCCATACTTATCAGTACCTTTGAATGTTATAGTTACATGCATAAAAGTACAAGGGTACAGGTTGGCTCTCTCTGGCCATTACGGCTACAAGTGCCTGTTCACCCCATAGGGAGTTTAGGTATGACAAAAGTTGTATCAAAGCAGGTCATCATAGGGGGTCACCTGCAAAGTCGTGTTTATGTAGAGTCTTGCTTATGGGTGTGTTGTGCACCATATCTTTAAGTAGGAGGCTACGAGGTATTTAGGAGTTATTTTTTTTTCAATGTAGGTTGATTTGTATTTAACCTTGGATATTTTTTTCTCAATATAGTAAAGATATCGATTAGAAGAAAGAGTAAGAGTAAGAAGAATAAGAAAGTAGATTTGGCTATCGGAGAAGGGATAATAAAATCACCACCTAGACATGTTGATCAAAGTGACGCTCAAGATGAGTTTGCATCATGGACTTCTTTTACTCCTCCATCTCCAGAAGAGATAAGGAGGGGACTAACCCTAGATTCACCTAATAATGCTAATGAGCAAGATTTAAGGAATATAGTGCAATTATTAACACGTATAGTTGTTTGATAGGGTCAAGGATAAGATGGTACAAATATGGGTACTAGTGGTGTAGATAGGGCATCTACGGACACAGGATTTTCTTAAATTGGACCCTCCTCAATTCACTGGGTTAGATACTAATGAAGATCCACAAGACTTTATTAATCAAATTCAAAGAGCTTTACATGTTATGTATGTATCTAGTAAAAAGATAGTGGAGTTATCAGCATATCAATTAAAGGGGGTAGTTATATTGTGCTATGAAGCTTGGAAAAAATCAAGGGGTATAGGTGCACTTTCAACTTGTTGGGAAGAGTTCAAAATAGCATTTCTTGATCATTATCTTCTATTTGAGATTTGGGAGACCTGTGCAGATCAGTTCTTAAATATTTGCCAAGGGAATATGAGCATGAGGGAATACAGTCTTCAATTTAATTCTTTGGCCAGGTATGCTCCTAACGTAGTGGCTATTATAAAGGATAGAGTTCATCGATATGTGGATAGATTAGACCCATATTCTGTTAGAGATTGTAATATTAAATCCTTGAATAAAGACATGGATGTAGCAAGAATACAAGTTTTTGAACAATAAATGAAGGATCAAAGGCAAAGAAGGACACAAGAGCTGGAAAAAGGGCACTCCAAAAAGGCTAGATCTATAGGACAATTTTCTCCATCTAAAAGTGAATTCAGGCCTTGAATTTTCAATAGACCCCCTAGACCATCACCTTCCTACTCCACATTAGGTGCTTCTCCTTGATTCCAGGGGTTTAAGGGAAATCAATTCAGGCAAAGAAGTGAGAGTTAAGGTTCGCAAGTAGTGGGGTATTAAGAGAAAAGAGGTGCAAGCTAATAAAGACCTCCTAGATAGCTTTGTAAGAATTATGGAATAAATCATTTAGATGCATGTCAGTTTGATATAGATTCTTGTTATTAGTGTGGCATAACGGGACACATAATGAGAGATTGCTCAAAAAGGGGCGTGGCTGATATGGAACGACCTACTGGATCTACTGTTGCATCATTATCCTTGATTCCTTCTTTTGGTAGGGGTCAGATATGCCTACTAGTTGTGGTAGGGGTGTTAAGGAGCTAGTTCTAGTGGTGTTCAGAATCAAACATATGCTCTAGCAGGTCGACAAAATTTAGAGTCTTCTCTTGATGTGGTTACAGGTACATTGTCCATTTTTTCACATAAGGTATTGCATTAATTGATCCAAGCTCTACATTATCATATGTCACTCTATTAATTGCTGGAAAGTTCAAACAAACACCAAAATCAATAGCTAAGTCATTTGAAGTGTTTACACCAATTGGTAAATCTATTATAGATAGAAGAGTTTATCATAATTGTGTAGTATCTACTTGTAATCATGATACATTGGATTGTAGAGCTTGAAATAGTAGATTTTGATGTTATAATAGGTATGGATTGGCTGTCTTCTTGTTATGCCATAGTGGATTGCCGAGCCAAGAGAGTACATTTCCATTTTCCAAAGAAAGTAGTCCTCGAGTGGAGGGGTAATATTGGGGCACCAAGGGGTAAGTTTATTTCTAAAATTAAGGAAAAGAAGATGATGTCCAAAGGATACATATGTCATCTATTAAGGGTGAAAGATATAGAGGGAGAGTCACCGACTCTTTAATGCATTTCAGTGGTAAATGAATTTCTTGATGTATTTCCTGAAGAGCTTCTGAGTTTACCTCCAGAACGAGAAGTAGAGTTTGGTATTGATGTGATCCTAGGTACTCAACCATTTTATAGTCCCCCGTATAGAATGTCCCCTGTAGAATTACATGAATTGAAGGAACAATTAAAAGATTTGTTAGAAAAGGGTTTCATAAGGCCTAGTATATCTTTTTGGGGCGCACCCATGTTATTTGTACGTAAGAAGATATCACGTTGAGAATGTGTATTGATTACCGACAATTGAATAAGGTGAAAATTAAGAATAAATATCCCCTTCCTAGAATTGATAATGTGTTTGATCAGTTACAAGGTGCTAAGTGCTTCTCAAAGATCGACTTGAGGTCAGGTTATCACCAACTAAGAGTGAAGGAGAAAGATATACTTAAATGGATTTTCAAATGCGGTATGGTAATTTTGAGTTTTTAGTTATATCATTTGGGATAACTAATGCACCAGCAGATTTCATTGATTTGATAAATAGAGTGCTTAATCCATTCTTGGATGTATTTGTTATTGTATTTATAGATGATATTATGGTGTATTCAAGATTGGAAGAATACCATTCTAATCATTTATGATAGGTGTTACAAATCCTTCTCGATCATAAGTTGTATGCAAAGTTCTCCAAATGTGAGCTTTAGTTAAAATCGTTAGCATTCTTGGGTCATATAGTATCCGATGAAGGAATAAGAATTGATTCTCAAAAGATAGAGGTAGTGAAGAACTGGCAAAGACCCACAACGCCTAAGGATGTTCATAGTTTCCTAGGCTTGACAGGTTATTATAGAAGGTTCGTTGAGGGGTTTTCTTCCATTTCTACACCTTTAACAAAGTTAACACACTAAGAAGCCAACTTCTAATGTAATGAAACTTATGAAAGATGCTTTCAAGATTTGAAAAGTAAGTTGACTTCTATGCCCATATTGGTACTTCTAAAAGTAATGGAAGGTTATACAGTATACTGTGACGCTTCAGGAGTTGGCTTAGGATGTATTTTGATGTAACATGGTAAAGTAATAGCTTACGCCTCAAGAAAGTTACGGCCACATGAGAAGAATTATGCTACACATGATCTTGATCTAGCAGCGGTTATATTTGTTTTAAAAATATGGTGCCACTACTTGTATGGGGTTTATGTTGATATATATTCTAACCACAAGAGTTTGCAGTACATCTTTAACTAGAGGGACCTAAATCTGAGGCAGCAAAGGTGGATTGAGTTGTTAAAAGACTATGATGTTAATATCTTATATCATCCGGGAAAGAAAATGTCGTAGCCGATGCATTAAGTCGTAAGGCAATGGAAAATAATTATAGGCATCCCGTGGAAAGGCAAGGGATAATTAAGGATCTACACCCATTAGCTAGCTTAAGGGTTCACCTTCTTGAATCTTCAGACAAAGGCGTTATTGTGCAAAATGTAGTAGAATCCTCATTAGTTGCCAAAGTTAAAGAGAAGAAATGTATAGATCCTATTCTTTTACATCTTAAGGAGAATGTACAATAAGGTATCAAATAGGCATTTGAGCTTACAAAAGAGGGAATACTTTTGTGCCAAATTAGATTGTGTGTACCTAATGTAGATGGGCTAAGAAAAAGAATAGAGATGGATCATTCAAGATATTCTATTCATCCTGGTTCAACTAAAATATATCATGATTTGAAAAAGGTGTATTAGTGGTGTGACATGAAGAAGAACATTGCAAAATTTATAGCTGAATGTCCAAATTGTCAACAAGTTAAGGTAGAACACCAAAATCCAGGAGGTTACTTGTAGCTTATGGAGCTCCCTACTTGGAAGTGGGATATTATCAACATAGATTTCATCACTGGTTTACCTCGCTCCTCTTGAAAGTTTTATTCTATATAGGTAAAATTTGATAGACTCACCAAATCAGCAAACTTTCTACTGGTTAAGACTACTTACACGGTTGAAGAGTATGCAAAATTATATATTAAAGAGATAGTTTGGCTACATAGAGTCCCAATCTCTATTATATCTGATAGGGGAGCTCAATTTACCTCATATTTTTGGAGGTCATTCTATAAGAGTTTAGGAATGCAAGTGAGTTTAAGCACAGCTATTCACCCTCAAATGGATGGCCAGGTAGAACGTATAATACAAACACTAGAGGATATGTTGAGAGCTTTTGTATTGGACTTCAAAGGTAGTTGGATGATCATTTGACACTTATTGAGTTTTCTTACAACAATAGTTTTCACTCGAGTATCAAAATAGCACCTTATGAAGCTTTATATGGCAAAAAGTATAGATCACCAATTGGGTGATTTGAAGTGGGTGAAACTACCTTATTTAGGCTAGATCTTGTTTATCAAGCTACAAAAAAAGTTAAGGCGATACAACAACGGTTAGAAACATCTCAAAGCCATTATAATAATATGTAAATGAAGAGGGTTAGAATTTTCTATAGCAGATTGAGTGTTCTTGAAGGTGTTACCAATGAAAGAGGTAATGAGGTTTGGTAAAAAGGGAAAACTAAGTCCCGCTATATATGGCCATATAAAATTATTCAAATATTTAGCCAAGTGGCATATGAGTTAGACCTACCCTAGGAGATTTCAATGGTGCATCCGATGTTTCATATCTCAATGCTTTAAAAGTACATAGGAGATCCATCTCATATTATTCCAACTAAAGATGTATAGGTTACAGAAGAACTCACCTATGAAGAAGTGTCTACTGCTATACTAGATAATCAAGTTAAGAAGTTGAGAAATAAAGAAGTAACTTCTATAAAAGTGCTTTGGAGGAGCCCGTAAGTAGAATAAATCATGTCAGAAGTCAAAAAAGCTATGAGTTAAAGTACCCTCATTTATTTGAATTTGAAGACAAGGTACAAGGATGCTGATTTAGGGAATTACCAAGTAAGTAAAAGTAGGTAACTATTGTATGGATAACAGTGAGTTTAAACTTAGTCTTATAATAGTTTAGGCTATCTAGTTATGCTAGCAATCAAGGATGAATGTTTCTAAGGGGAGGGGGGGAGATGTAACACCTTATATTCTGCATGTACTAGTTCTACTTATGTGGCACTTGATATTGACTTATGGGATAGGTAATGGGATAATTTAAGTCCCCAAACTAAGTAAAATAATTGTTGAATAAAATAAGGAGCCCAATACCAAATCTGTCCCAAAAGCCCAATACGTTAAAGGCCCATATTAGACTTGAATAAAGAAAGTAGGTGCATTACCTACTTTGACCTTTTGATCAAGATAATAACTATGTGCATCACCTACTATGACTCCCTTGCCTATTAAATTGGTCCAAGTACACTACCCCCTACTTAAATTAATTCTAGCCCAAATTGAATAAGAGAAAAAAAAAAGAGAATGGAAAGCCAAATCCCAATAGTTTTTATCCACGAAAGCACAACATAATGGGCAATTAGGTGCATAACCTACTTGAAAAATTATGGCCCAAAAATGTCCAAAAAAGTCGTTCAAGAGCATCTCCTTTTAAAGTGAATAAAACCATCTCCTTTAGCTCATTTTAACTTAGATAAAAAAATAACTTTCTAGGTTTTCTCTCTTGTTCTCTCTTAGCTATATTGCAGCCCTATAATTCCACTATGATTCTTGGGACTTACCTTCCTTACAATCTAAATAGAAGTGAACAAATCATGAGTTTATCTTAAGAATACTATGAGAATTATTTTCTCCATGATTAAATTATAAGACGGCCTTTTTTAAGTATGGCAGCCTCATTATTCTTGATTATTAAGAGATTTTACTCTTCACCTTTAGTTTTTGAGTGAAGGAATCAAGATATTAAATAGGTATACATTAGAGAATAAACTACCACAGAAATTAAGGTATGGCTACTGTCCATTTTTGCCCTTTTCCGATATACCTACTATCCATTTTTGCCCTTTTCCTATATACGTGTGTTGGTAGATGATTGTTTATATATTATTGTTAAGAAACCAAGATATGGTGAGTTTAATTTTTGGTTGACATATTAAGAGATATTTGGTGTTGATTTTAATCAGTTTTATATATATATATATTGGGGCTTCTTGGTTGATATTGGGGGAAAGGTGTGAATAGTTTTCATAAAAAGGTAAAAGAAGGGTATAGTGGTACACCACTGAACTGAATGTCGTGTAAGTTTACTACCCACACCACTTGATATACTATTTTGAGAGTACAATAAAGACGAACGAGGTTGAAAGAATACCCTTGGATTAGTTAATTTTGGGTTACTACCAGGTTACTATTTTGGCAAGTTTAAATGGTGTGAATGTGTTAATTATCTACTAATACTAGTTTTATGCTATTGTAGATTAATAATCTAAAAGGGAGGACATTAAGTAAAAGTGTGATCAGTTGTGCATCAAGGTATGTATAGTTCATTGATCCTATACTCTTTGGCATGATTCAAACTCTTGTGTTACAAATTAAACTTCCTCTGCACTTTTTCTTTAAAATTATACATAAAGTCAGTGTAAAAACTCCAAGGTGACTAAAAGCCTTATTCTAACTTATTCAGATGTGTTTAAGTACTTAAAGATGTGTTTATTCAGATGTTTAAGTACTTAAAGATGTGTAGAAACTATCCTGTTAGTAAGGTTGCCTCTGGGTCAAACAAGGTTCCAGTTGCTTTGTCTTTGGCTTCATCACTAAAGGGTGCACCATCTAGTTTCAGCACTGGTCAAAACTATCTTTATGCTCTCACTACCCGATAGTAGTCTGAGGCATCGCCTGATACCATGACTAGTATGTTGTAATTCATTTCTCGTGTTGCATATTGTTTACTTGATCTATGATATACTCTCTCTTATGTGACCCCCTTTATGGTTGTGTATTTTGGTTTTGTTTTAGAGTATATTTTGAACCTTTTTTTTATTTCTACCCTAGTAAGTGACTCTGTAATTGCTAAAAAGTCTATAGGGGGTGTGTTATCTGTTGGTTGTAAGGAGACTTTGGTAGATTTTTATGATTTAGATATAGTTGATTTTAATGTTATTTTGAGGGTAGATTGGTCGCACTCGTGTTATGCATCCCTAGATTGTCAAACCCATAGGGTTGTCTTTAAATTTCCTAATGAACTTGTTATGAATGAGAGGGTGGTTCCCTAGCTCCTAAGGGGAAGTTTATATCGTATTTTAGAGCTCAGTGATTAATCTCCAATGGGTTTCTCTATCATGTAGTCTGGGTTAAAGATTCTAACTCAGAGGGTCCTTCTATACATTCGGTTCCAGTGGTGAATGAATTTTTTTATGTCTTCCCTGATACCTTCCTGGTGTTTTTCCAGATAGGGAGATTGATTTTGGGATTGATCTTGTTTTGGACACCCATCCAATTTCTATTCCCCCATATATAATGGCTCCGACAGAGTTGAAAGAGCTTAAGGAGCAGTTAAAGGATCTTTTGGATAAGGGTTTCATCAGTCCTAGTGTGTCCCCATAGGGTGCACTGGTGTTTTTTATCTATAAAAAGGTTGGTTCTCTTCGAATGTGTGTTGACTACTGGAAGTTGAATAATTGTAAAGAACAAGTATCCTCTTCCAAGGATAGATAACTTATTTAAGCAGTTACAGGGTACCAAATTCTTTTCTAAGATTGATCTCTAGTCTGGGTATCATCAGTTTAAGATTAGGGAGGTATATACCCCTAAGACTACTTTCCTTACTCAGTATTGGCACTTCAAGTTTGTGTTGATGTCATTTGGTTTGATAAATGCCTCGATGGCATTTATGGATTTGACGAATAGGGTCTTTCATTAGTTTTTGGATCTGTTTGTCATTGTCTTCATAAATGACATTTTAGTGTACTCTAAGAGTGAGGTGTGTCATGTTGATCACCTTCGAGTTGTGTTGCAGACCTTGAAAGAGCAGCAGTTGTATGCCAAATTCTCTAAATATGATTTCTAGTTGAACGCTATCAATTGTATAGGTCATATTATTTCTAGTGAGGGGACCATGGTAGATCTGCAAATAGTTGCAGTGGTTAAGAAGTGGCCTAAACCCACGACTCGAATCAATATTTGAAACTTCTTGGGTTTAGCTGGCTACTATAAATGGTTTATAGAGAGCTTTTATTCTATAGATGCCCTGCTGACTAAATTGACTCCAATGAAGGTTAAGTTCCTTTGGTCTAATACGTGTGAGGGTAGTTTTGAAAAGCTAAAGGATAAGCTAACTTTGGCTTTGATTTTGACTTTGCATGAAAGCAGTGATGGGTTTGTCTTTTACTGTGATGCATCTTGTATGGGACTTGGTTATGTTCTGATGTAGCATGGTATGGTGATAGCCTATGCTTCTAGGCAATTGAATGTGCATGAGAGAAATTATACTACCCATGATTTTGAATTATTAGCTATGATATTTTTGCTGAAAATCTAGCATCACTATTTGTATGGGGAGCATGTGGATATCTTTTTCAATCATAAAATCCTATAGTATGTGTTCACTCAAAAAGAGTTTAACCTCGGACAAAGGAGATGGCTTGAGCTTCTTAAGGACTATAAAATGACTCTTTACTACCATCCAGGTAAAGATAATATAGTTGTTGATGCTATTAGCAAGTTATCCATGGGGAGTCTTGCTCATGTCAATAAGGAGAAGTGGGAGTTGGTGAAGAATATTCACCGTTTGGCTAACCTTAGAGTTTCTCTTAGACTATAAGGATAGTGGTATGTTTGTTCAGAAGGAGGAGAAGTCGTTTCTTGGTGCTAAAATCAATGAGAAGCAGATGTTAGATCCTGTCTTATTGAGGATCAAGGGTGATGTTTGTAGATAGAAGGTAATATTCTTTGAGATTACTAGTGATGGTACCTTGCGTTACCAAGGGAGGTTATGTGTTCCCGATGTCGATGGTTTGTGAGAAAGGATCTTAGTTGAGGTGTATAAATCATGATATGTTGTTTATCTTGGTTTGACAAAGATGTATCAAGACCTTAAGGAGATGTATTGGTGGAATGGCATGAAGAGGAGTGTGGCTAATTTTGTGGCCAAATGCATGGAGTGTCAACAAGTGAAAGTTGAGCACAAGAGGCCCGAAAGATTGTATCAAGAAATTAAATTGCCTGAATGGAAATAGGAAGTAATTAACATGGATTTCATTATCAGTCTTTCTCAGTCTCAGAATCAGTTTGATTAGATTTGGGTCATCATGGATAGGATAACAAAGTTGGCTTACTTTTTAGCAGTAAGGAATAACTTTGTGGCTGAGGATTATGTGAGGTTGTATCTTCATGAGATTGTGAAGCGGCACGGGGTGCCTGACTCTATCATCTCTAATTGTGGCACACATTTTACATATCACTTTTAGCGATTAGTTCAGAAAGGGTTGGGGACTAAAGTTAGTCTGAGTACTGCTTTCCATCTGCAGTAGGATAGGTGGCAGAAAGAACTATTAAGACATTAAAGGACATGCTGCATGCATTTGTGATTGACTATGGTGGAAATTGGGTTGAGCATTTACCTCTTATAGAGTTTGCTTACAATAATATCTATCACTCTAGCATTAGGATGTCTCTGTTTGAGGCCTTGTATGGCAGGAGGTGTAGGTCTCCTATTTGGTGGTTTAAGGTCGGTGAGACAGAGATATTTGGACCAAATTTTGTTCACCAAGCTATGGAAATAGTGAAGGTGATTTAGGATAGACTTAAGGCTGCCCAAAGTTGCCAAAAGAACTATGCAGATATAAGGTGAAGATCATTAGAGTTTGAGGTTGGGGAATAAGGTTGTCTTAAAGATGTTTCCCATGAAGGGAGTGATGCAGTTTGTTAACAAAGGGAAACTCAGTCCCCGGTATGTAGGTCCTTACTTGGTTTTATGAAGGGTTGGTAAGGTTACATATGAGTTAGAGTTCCCTTTTATTTTTAACTCCATTCATCCAGTGTTCCATGTTTCTATGTTGAGAGAGTGTATGGGTGATTTATCTTAAATTATACTTGTTAGAGATATTGGTATCTCGGATTCTTTGTCCTATAAGGAGGTCCCAGTTGACAACCGTGGATAAAAGACCCAAATACCCCTAAGGAATGCAGCTTTTAATTATTGGAAATTGAATTAGCGATGCACAGAATGATGCGTCATATTGATGGGACTGATGCTATGACCATTACACAGCATCAAGTATGTATTGGTTCACTGGAATTTCCACTAGGGAACTGGAGGAAAATATTCATCGACATAATAGATGATGCAGTGCATCAAGATCACGTCAATCCACTGGTCTGGACTTCCAAACATGCCTCAAACAAAGTCTGAAAAATCTGAAACTTGTCCGAGGACACCTATTGACACTCTTGATCATGATTCGACCCAAATATGGACATTTTAAGGTCCAAAAGGTCATAAATTAGAGTTGATAACTTATGAACGCTAAAATGACACTAAGTTTGAGTACTTAGCTAAAATTTTCTAAGTCTGGGACCCCTTAACAAGCTTTGAAGGACTGAGTTAAGCTTAGGATTTTGTGGAGTCTTATAGGATTATGACCTTACTATTCTCTATCATCCAGCCAAGGCTAATATAGTTCTGGATGTGTGTATCTTTTGACCTAAGAAAGGCCCTTGGTCTTAGAGGTTCAGTCTTTGGCTAACCAGGTTAGGCTTGATATTTTGACACTTGGATGTGTTTTGTCATTTGTTAAGGCTAGGTCTTCTTTGATGGAGCAGATTTGGTCTTACCAGTTTGATGATGTTGGGTTGAGAGTTATTCGGGGTAAGGTGTTGAGTGGTGAGGCTAAGGAAGCCTCACTTTTTTAGATTGTGTTTTACAGATTGAAGACTAAGATTTTGTGTTGAAAGTGGGTGATTTGATTAGATTGATTTAAGATAAGGCTCATTTTTCTAGGTATTTTATCCATTTGGGATGACTAAGATGTATCGTAATTTGAGAGAGCACAACTGGTGGGGTGGTATGAGGGAGGATGTAGCTTGTTTTGTAGCTTATAACCTGTGTTACTAGTAGGCGAAGGCCGAGCATTAGATGTTTGGTGGATTTCTTTAGTGGTTACCCATTCTCGAGTAGAAATAGGAATAGATAACTATGAACTTCGTGACTTGGTTACCTCGTACGTCTCATGGTCCTGATAGTGTTTGGGTCCTCATGGATCAATTGACCAAATTTGCTCATTTTATTTTGTTTCATATTTTTTCAGTGCTGATAGGTTAACCCATACCTCTATTCATGAGATAGTTAGTCTTTATGGTTTTCCAGTGTCTATCATCTCAGATAGAGGTTTAGTGTTCATATTTCGCTTTTGGAAGACGTTTTAGGAGGAGTTGAGTACCCGGGTTAATCTTAGCATAACTTCTTACAACCAGACTAACGGTCAGTTGGAGTGGACTATTTAGGTTTTAGAGGATATGGTTCGCGCTTGTGTCATGAACTTTAGAGGTCAATGGGAGAAGTATCTAAATTTGGCTTAGTTTGCGTATAATAACAGCTATAATTCCAGTATTGAGATGGCTCCTTTTGAGGGTTTATATGTAGGAATTATCGCTCTTTAGTTGGTTGGTTTGAGGTTTGTAAGATTATACCTTGAGTACTAACTTGCTTCATGAGTCTTTGGAAAAATTTTGAGTCACACAAGCTAGACTTCAAGTGGCTTAGAGTAGGCAGAAGTGGTATGTGGATCATAGAATTTGTGCCTTGAGATTTAGTGTTGGTGACCAAATCTTCCTTCATGTGTCGCCCATAAAAGGTGTGATGAGGTTTAGGAAGAGGGGAAAGTTAAACCATAGGTATATTGGATATTTTGAGATTCTTTAGACTATTAGGGATGTTGCTTATGAGATAGAATTGCCCCCAAATTTATCAGGTGTACATCTAGTTTTCAATATTTTTATGCTTCGCATTCAATTCGGATGAGTCTTATATCACTCGTTGGGATTTATTCTAATTAGATGAGAGGTGTCTTTTGTTGAGGAGCCTATTTCCATTTTAGCCAGGGATGTTAGACAGTTGCATTCTAGAGATATTCCAGTAGTTAAGGTCCAGTAGAGATACCGACCTGTAGATGAGGCTATTTTGAAGGTCGAGTCTGATGCGTATAGTAGTTATCCCCATCTTTTTGCCTATTCAGGTATTCTCCTTGCCTATAGTTTGAGGACAAACTAAATTCTTGATGGTGGATAATGTAATGACCTAATTTTTGGTGATTTTTGTGAATTATTTATTTCCATGTGATTTAACCATTTTACCCCACCCCGTGGTTGCTTTGGGCTATTTTTGAGGTGTAGGGATGATTGGCATGATTCTCAATGCATTTCTATGTGATTTATGTGAGTTTGTGGGTTTTGTTTAATTAAAAAGGCTAGTTAAGTTTGGTCAACTTTTGTTATTTTGTGTGTCGGATGGTAAAACAAACTATGGCAACAGATCTAGAATGTAAATTTTGAATTGATAACATGATTGGTATGGTTCTACGGCTTTTGTACTCATTTCAATCCTTGGTTTGAAAAGTTTGAAATTGCGTTTCGAGGGTCAACTTTGTCAAATAACATTTTTTGAAATTTTGATATCATTTTTGAGTTTAGAGAATCGAATTTGATGGAGCAGCATAGTTCGTTTACATTCTCAGAATTCTGGATAAATACTAAGGGCTCGCAGAGACTTGGAATTTCCTAAGTCTCTAATTGATGCCACTCAGTAGGTGCAGCTGCTTAAGCAGTTAGCCGATCCCTTAAGCGACCTGGCTTGCACCAGTGAGTGTCACTTAAGAGGCCTTGGGTCTTCTTAAGCGAGTGTCACTTAATTGACCCTTGGTCCTCTTAAGAAATCAATGCAGCCCGTGATAGGTATCGCAAAAGTGACACTTGGTTGCTTAAGCGACCTAGTGTTCACTTAGGCGATGCCTGGGTGGTATTTATACCCCCTTTTAGCGATTTTCACTATTTTTGACACTTGGAGTTCAGGGTTTCAAGTTTTTGAGAAATTTCTTCTATTTTCGAGCTTGGGTAAGTTCCAAATCCCTATTTCAATTATTATTCTTTGATTCTTTTCATTTAAATACTATTAAAACTTGAATTTAAAAGTTAAACTTAGGGATTTTGGTGCGGAAGGCCTAAATTAGTACTTCTTCAATTTAAACCCCAATTTTAATCCATTTTCATGTGGGTTTTCTCCTATGGGTTCCTTTAGTCATGAGGAATATATTTTTGAACTAAAATCTTGGTTTTACCCTTCTTTTTTGGAAATTCAATTCGGGGGTCCATTTTGACCCCAATCTGGAAATAGGCAATATGGGTATTGTTGGTTTTCTTTTGATACATAGATTCTATGTTTCTATGATATATTTGATTTTGACGTCTTTTGTAAGGAGAAGGCTTTGTAGTTGGAACTTTTGTACTGAGATTCCATCATTCGAGGTAGGTTATGACTTAACTTTCTTCAGACTGGGTTGGGTAGTTAATGTTGGTATAAAATCATGTTATGGTTGTTGGAACTAATCACAAAAAGAATTTTATTCTTCTTCTGTGCTCGTGGGGGCTTGTGTTGTTATTTATGGTTTTTAAGGAACTGTGTGACCGTGTAGGGTCTTATATGATGTTATTGTCCTGGTAATGATATAAGTGGTTGGTTTCTTTCTAGAATATATCTAAGTTGTTATCTATGTGGTATCAAATGGCATATTTGTGTATATCTTACTCTATTGG
Source organism: Capsicum annuum (assembly GCF_002878395.1). Classification (NCBI taxonomy): domain Eukaryota; kingdom Viridiplantae; phylum Streptophyta; class Magnoliopsida; order Solanales; family Solanaceae; genus Capsicum; species Capsicum annuum. The sequence continues at coordinate 70,937,585 of NC_061113.1, read as the reverse complement.
TTTATGGCTTATTTTGGATTCATAGATGCTTACCATATTGAGAGGATTTGTGTCTCACATGGTTGGTATATTAATTGGATTTGGAAATTCTCATTCTGATTAATTATGAGCATTACATCCTCATATCATATATGTTCATGAAACATTGGTACCGTCATGGAAATACTAACTTTTTCTAGCAGAAAATGTGTTATCTTTGAAAACCCTTTGTCGATGTATGTGATGAAGAGGAGTTATGGATATTGGATTGGTATTGGATAGTGGATTGTATATGGGTTGATGAACCCCCATGGTTCCTACCTTGGGAGCACAGCTCGATAGGAGTATACGAAGGTTGTGCAACAACCCCATGCATCACAGCATCATCATTAAATTCATTGCAGTTTATACATTGTGCGCATTTAGTATTATAATTTCATTTTAGATTTAATATTTATCTATTTGTGCCTCTTTCTTGTACTTTTATTTTAGGGTATGTGTATATTGTAGAACTGTTAATGGAGAAGGTATGGGCAACCATTTGGGATATTTTTGGATTGCTGGTGATGTGCCCATAATATGCATTTTATGTGCTTTATTTTCTACTTGCTCAGTCGAACTATGATACCTACTGAATACAAGTGAACTGTACTCACCTCCACTATACCTTTATGATGCAGATCCAGGTAGGAGTGTGTCGCACTTTAGCTAATATAGGCGGTGTTTGCAGTATTTTTGAGGTATTAGTCAGTCTATGCTTCTAAAGTTAATCACTACTGTAACACCCCGCATTTTTGAGCTAGAATTTGAACCGTTATTCCTATGCATATAAACTCGAATACAATTATTTCTATATAAATATAAGTGTTATGATTATTTACCTAGTGTATAAAGTGATTTTGAGGGAAAGAATGTTCATAGTAAATACTTAGAGCGGAGTGGAGTCGAGAACTTTTGATTCGACTAAATTTTGGAATTCTATTCTACAAGGGTCACCTTTGAACCTGTATAACTTCTGGAATATATGGAATTTAGATCTTAAGACCTAATAAATTATAGATAATTATGGCCTTTTTATAACGCATCTGATTTTGCCTTAATTTGATGCCTGAGCAAAAAGTTATGAGCATTTTCGTGAGGAACCAGTGAGGGTCCATTATTTTGATGTGGCACAGATCTTATGCTCCGCGATAGGCAGCGTAGCACGGACCCATATTCAGAAATTCTAAAATATACTTTTCATTTTAGTTTTTCGAGGTTAAACTGGTCATTTATGTTCTAAACTATCCTATAATTGATAACAACCTGAATTCTTTATCCCATAACCCCAAAACACAACAAATACCTAAACCCTCTTCTCCCAAATCCTCTAGAACACCCATTAAGTGTTCTTCTCCAAAAATTCAAGTTCCAAGACTTCTAATTCAAGTTTTTTCTCCATGTTTCCTCATCAATTTCATCATCAAGGGTATGGAAAATAAATTCAATTATTCATATCAATTCCAAGCTAGGGTTCAAGTTTTAAAGTCATGGATTCAAGTTTTTCTCTGAATTACTTTCGTCAAAAGGCATGTACCTCTTTCCCTATACTTGTATTTTCTTAATGGAATGAAAATTGGTTTTGAACTATGGGTTGAGGGCTTTGGATATAAATTGATTAAATGTTATTTCATGATTAATATTGAACTACTATGCTTTACATTATTAATTTATACACTCATTGGGTTGCATGGGAATGGTGAATAGAATAGGGGTACAATGGATTCTCTAAATAATGGGTTTTTATATGGGAATTGATAATAACCTCAACCCAAAGCATAATTGATTTTGGAATGCAAATTATCATTTGGTTTAGCTTATTCTTTTTTAAACAAATGCATGGCATAAATAACTAATTGGATAATAATAATAACCATCTTGAGAACCTTATGGGGTACGAAGGAATCCCTCAAGTGATTTTAATAATAGAGTCTGTGGGGTATGAAGGAATCCCCAAGGGTTGGCTAATGACATTGCTTGCAAGCTATAGATGGTATGACAATACCACCTAATGATGCCTTAGTAATTGACTCCTAGAATTGGTAGGTGGGTTGAATTAGCTAGCTATGAAAGTGTGAGTCCAAAGGAATGATACTGGAAGCTCATGTTTATCGGTGAGAGGTATGGTCTTGATAACACTTGATATATTTATTTTGGGATGGCTAGTTGCCTTGACGGATTTGTCTTTCCCTTGGTTTCTTTCTCTGATTCGTGCGGCTAACATGCATAGGGCCCTTTTAGTGAAGGAGATGAACCCATATATCCCATGGGTATTGTTTTAGGACGGTCAAGCTACACAATCCAAGTTAAAGTTTTAAAGTTAATGCTAAGCCGTACTCCCTTTCCCAGCATGTGATACACATATGTATGTATTACATATGATGGTGTTAACTAGATTTAATGGTTCTGTATTATGGATCATGGAACTATTTTATCTTATATCCCTGAGTTACATGCTAGCGCTCCAATTGCTAACCATATTCATATATTGTATCCCTATAATCCAGGAACTAGCCATACTTCTACTCTTTTTGCACAATGACAAGGTGATCGTGAGATAGATCATGAGTTAGACTGAAGTAGTGAGCTTCCATCCTTTGGAAGATCCTATTTTATGCTTTGGGTTTTCTTATGATTTAACTCTTTCTTTGGATTTGTTTTAGGCTATGGTCAGGGGCATGTACCAACCAGGCTATCTTTGGTTTTGTTAGAGACTTTGTTAGACATTACTGTGGACATGGGATTGGTTGTTGAATTCTTAGATTTTTTTTAGTATTACTTATCTATCTTGTGATATGTTTGAAATTCCATTGCTATGCTTATATTATGTTCTATTAGATTAGGCTAAGGAGGTGGTCTCCTATCCATGACAGACTTGAGATACCTATCATGGCTAGGCCTTGGTTCAGGTCATGACATATCAGAACCTAGGTTCAGAGTTGTTGGGTGTCCATAAAGCCATGTCTAGTAGAGTCTTGCTTATGGGTGTGTCGTGCACTATACTTATAATCAGGAGGCTACAAGGCATTTAGGAAGTGTTTCTCATTCTTTCATACTCTAGATCATTTAATTATGTTGTCTATATGAAAGTTATCCAACTTCCTTCCTTGCTCTAATTTGTGGGCTATGTCCCATTAATGAGGTGATACAAGTGCAAAAGCTTAGCTTCCTAACATGTGGTCCTTTCCAAATGAGTCATCAAAAGCTATAAAAGAATGGTCCAAGGACTTGAATGGAGTCCATTAGTGTTTCAAGGTGTGTTGATTCAAAAATGTACCTCTAACTTCATGAATTATGTTTCTCAACCTGAGGTAAGATGTGTAAATTATCCCTTTTGAAAACTTTATTGCAAACATCTCTCTTAAGGAAAGGATACGTATATGAATATTGGGATGGTATTTCAATTCAAAGAGGTAGTATAAATTGGGTTATTATGACCTATAAGTAGTAAGGTGATCTCAAAGTTAGTGATATGAATCTTATATTTAGAAGTCACAGTGAGGGTAACTTTTTAGTGAAAAAGAGATTGTTGTGTTTGCATGACCTTTAAGTGAGCATTGGAGGTAGTATGCTTTTTGGTGTTGGTTAAGGTGCACCAAATATTTTCAAACTTATGGTAGTTGGTTAAAGAGAGTGGTTAGTTTCAATATTTCCATCTTTAGTTGAAATGAGAAATTAGCACATGACCACTAGATATGGTAGTAGTGAAATAAATCATAGGTTGTGAGTGAAATAATTAGTTGGCTAATAATTTATGAATTTAGCATTCACTTAGGGAGATCATAGAAAATGTGGACTCAGTGGTGTTTATAGAATCTTGAAGATAGTTATGGTGTATGCATAGGCAAGCAAATGTAAGGAGAGGAGGTGAATGTTCCATAAACCATGAGGGGCTAGGCAATAAGATTAAGATCGACTATCCTTATTAGGGGGTTTTAATACACTAAGGGTCCCTTGATTTTTATCTAGTAGTTGTAAGTTGGTTTGGAATGTGAGAAGACGTGTAAGGATATTAAGGTGTAGTAGTAATATGGTGAGGAAGAATGTTCTTGTGAGATGTAGTTAAGGTAAATGAGGAATTTAGGTGGATATATCTATTTTGTGGACTAGTATATTATGCGGGATATTTTGTTGGTGGTACATGATTATTGCTAGACACTAAGTTTGAACTTTAGATGATAACTACGGTGATAAGAATATGAAACATCCTGGATTTTTTCCCTTGGAAATTTCCTGAGTTTTTAGGTCTCTGTAGATCATACGACTCACCATACGAGTCGTGTGGTGAGGGTATAGGCCAGGTTATCCAACATGTAGGATGTCCAGTATTTAGTAGTCAAGTTTCTGTTATGGTTACAGTTTGGTGGTATGGGTTATAAGGTTGGTGATGGATCGCTAGGTTGATCTTTCAATTAATCTAAACTTAGTGACTTGAATTGGCTCTAAGTATGAGTGGCTGACCATGAGCCATGAGGATAGGGTACGAGTGGTATTATGGAGTCGTACATTGTCCAGTGACAACCCGTTTGATTCTTTCTTGGATACGACTTCTGGGTACTACTCATATATTATAGATACGAGTGGCGCAAAAGGAGTCATATGGTGGGTAGTATGTGGTATCCAACATTCTGATTAAGGTACGAGTGGAGGTACTACTCATATGATATGGGTACAACTGAGGGGTCCAAATCGTACCCTACTGCAGTGATTTTTACGATTTAAGTCGAGGCTATTCAGGACATTTCTCCTCTTAATATATTTTGAACCCACGACTTAAAACACTCTTGGGACTTCATTAACCCTTTATTTCTAAACCAAACACTCTCAAAACACTCAAATTCTCTCTCAAGGCTCTTGGATCAAAAAAGTCTAGGGTTTTCTTTAAGACAGTCAATAAAGGCTCTAAAGGGTGGTTTCTCTCCATCTTTGTTGTTTTCTAAGGCATGTTATTCCTCTCTTATTGTTAGTTCAAACTAAAAGCATGTTTTCATGGATGATTTTTATGGTATTATTGTTGTATGTTTTGGGTTTTGAAATATATGTTGGGGGTTTTGGTTACTAATGGTCGGATAATGTTTTCCCATTTTCTATTTATGGTTTTCATGTTAAAAAGTTTGCTTGAACATGTGGTTGCATAGGAATGGTTAATTGGTTCTTGTTTTTGGCTTTGGAAACTATATGCCCTCAACATGTTTGTTAAAATGCCTATGAGAATGGTTTTGTCACATAGTTTTACTTTTATTAAAAGTCTTGCATTAGATAATATGGTAATAGAACCCAAATTGGTTTAAATAGTTTTAAGGGCCTTGGTGGCCCTGGCTTTAGTTTAATTGGAAATCATGTAGGGTACATGGGAATACCTAAGTATTGGCTAATGACATAGCTTGCAAGCTATAGTCAGTATAACGATACCACTATACAATTCCTTGGTAATTAAATTCTAGAATTTGTGGTTTAGTTATGTGCTAAAGGTTTTAATTGGGCAATAGATGGACATTGGTAACTTATATTTTCCAATATAAGGGTTGGTCATGGTGACCATATACTTGTGGATAACACGAGAATCTGCTAAGTTTATACTTATATATATAAATCAAGAGGGGGAAGGGTACACAATAATCCTTACTCCCTATTATATCTCTAGTTCATGCAGCTACACATATTAGGGCCTTTTCGGGAGGAAACATTGGACCCATATATCCAATGGATGGTTTTAGGACGATTAAGATACACAACCTAGGTTAAAGTTTTAAATGCATGCTAAACCTGGTTCCTTTTCCCGGCATGGTATATATGTATATTTATGGTTCCACATGATTATTTACTTTGATTTTGATTGATGGCAGTATTTTATCCTTATTCCTGAATACATGCTAGCTTTCACTCACTAACTCATCTTCAGGCATTATATCACCACGCGATACAGGAATCGTCCATACTATTACTCATCTTTGACGACTGGATTCAGGGAAATATTTGTACCAGACTAAAATGTTGAGCTTTCATACTCAGGAATACTACATTTCATGCTATGGATATCTTTTCATACTTTTATTTATTTCTTGGACTTTGGTTTTGGCTATGGTCGGAGGTATGTCCCGATCGGATAATCTTTGTTTTTGGTTAGAGGCTTTGTGTGACTGCTGTAGGCATAGGCGATCTCGGTATTGGTTTTAGCCTTGGCATTGGTATTGGTATTTAGGCTGACAACGATTAGATGTTTGGATGGATACTTGGTTGGTTATGGTTATGAACTTTATTAAATGTCTTTTCACTTATAATTGTTCTATCTTGTTATATGTTCGAAATTCATCCAACATAAAGTACAGGGCAGTTATGGTTGCGCATTGGGGGTGGTCTCCTGTCTCAGTTGGGCTTGAGGCACCCGAAATGGATAGCCCCTGGTTTTGGTCGTGTCAAATTGGTATCAGAGTCCTAGGTTCATTTTCACTTGGCAGTCTACAAAGCAGTGTTGAGTATAGTCTCTTTTAAAGGTGTGTAGCATACCACACTCATAGAAGAGAGGCTATAGGGCATTTAGGAATGTTTCTCTTTCTTGTGTTCTATTTTCAAGATGTAGAGTCTAAGTCCTAAATTCTTCTCTAATTTTCATTTGTTCGATTTTTAGATCATGCCTCGACGTCTGAAGCTCATGAAAACTCCTCCGTCCCAACTAGGGAAAATATTGATGGGACACGCTCTACTTATGGGATCCATACCCGGTCTAGGGTCCCAATTTCTAATTTTCCTAGAGTTCCCCTAGTTCTCTCTAGTCCATCTCAAACTCCTCAGGCTGAAGTTATGAATGTGGATTTACGTCAATCCATCCATATATTGACATAATTGGTAGTTTCTCAGTCTGAGCGGGGTGTTCCTACTACTCCATCTTCTGAGGCTAAGGGTTTGCCAATTTATGCGGTTGAATCCTCTGACCTTTTTGGGCTTTTAAGGTTGACGAGGATCCTCAAGGTTTTCTAGATGAGATAGAAAAGATCTTTTATGCTATGCATGCGATGAATATGAAAGACGTAGAGTTTTCCACCTACCAGCTGAAAGGTATGGTTTACCAATGGTACGAGAAATAGGATCAGATTAGAGGTGATGATATTGAGTCTTCTCTATTGAAAGATTTTTCTAGTATTTTTTTTGGACCACTTCTTTCCTCAAGAGTTGAGGGATACAAAAGTAGAAGAGTTTGTTGATCTAAAGCAGGGTAAGATATCAGTCATGGAGTATGCCTAGAAGTTTCGCTAGTTATTGTAATATGCTCTGGAGTTAGTTTCTAGTATGAGGGTGAGGATGAGGAAGTTCTTTTCAAGTTTGTCTCGAGACTTGATTTTGGAAAGTGAAGTTGCCTTATTGATCAAGGACATGGATATCTCCAGGTTGGTTGTGTACATTCAATAGGTAGAGAAAGAAAAGAGGAAGCCGACTTAGATAGTAGAGAGGCAGGGTGATAATTTTAAGTTCTCTTAACAAGTGGTGGCCAATAGCAGAGTAACAGGGATAGTGGTAAGTGTCCCAAGAACAAATAGGAAAATTTTTTATCTTACTTGATGGCTAGTGCTCCCTTCTTAAAGTCATCAAGTAATACATGTCTCTATGGTAGCGATAACTTCAGGGCATAGGGTGCCCAATATCAGGCTAGTGGGCCCCATTTGGCTTCATCATATCCTCATTACAGGTTTTATGGTAGATTACATCAGGATTTCTATGATAAGGAAAGGGACAGGTGCTTCAATTATGGTCAATCAAGGCATAAGCTTAGAAATTGTCCTATTGGCAAGGTTGCTTCAGGGGTAAACAAGGTTCCAGTTGCCTCTTCTTCAGCTCTGGCACCAAAGGGAGTACTATTTGGCTCTAGCACTGGTCGAAACCATCTTTATGCTTTCACTACATGCTAAGAGTTTGAGGCACCTCCTGATGTCATGACTGGTATGTTGAAACTCTTTTCTCGTGATGTGTACCATTTACTTGATTCGAGGTCCACTCTTTCTTATGTGACCCTATTTGTGGTCGTGCATTTTAGTTTTGGTCTGGAGTGTGTTTCAGACCCCTTTTTTGTTTTTACCTTGATAAGTGACTCTGTGATTGCTATAAGAGTCTATAGAGGGTGTTTGGTATATATTGGTAGTAAAGAAATTTTGGTGGATCTTTTTCAATTAGATATGGTAGATTTTGATATTATACTGGGATAAATTAGTTGTACTCGTTCTATCCATCTCTAGACTATCAGACCCATAAGATCGTCTTTAAATTCCCTAATAAGGGGAAGTTTATATCATATATTAGAGCTCGGAGATTAATCTCCAAGGGGTGTCTCTATCATCTAGTCCAAGTTAAAGATTCTAACTTGGAGGTTCCTCCTTTACATTCCATCCCGGTGGTAAATGAATTTCCTAAGGTCTTCCCTGATGACCTTCCTGGTGTTTTTTTCGAAAAGGAGATTGAGTTTAAGGTTGATCTTGTTTCGAAAACTCATCCAATTTCTAATATTCTATATAGAATGGCTCCGGCTGAGTTGAAGGAGCTTAAAGAGCAATTAAAGGATCTTTTAAATAAGGGTTTTATCCATCCCAGTGTTTCTCAATGAGGTGCACCGGTGTTATTCATGTGTTAGAAGGATGGTTCTCCTCGAATGTACATTAATTACTGGCAGTTGAATAAGGTGATAGTAAACAATAATTACCCTTTTCCAATGATAGATGATTAGTTTAATCAGTTGTAGGGTGCTAAGTATTTCTCCAAGATTAATCTTCGATCAGAGAATAATCAGTTAAATATTAGAGAGGTGGATATCCATAAGACTGTTTTCCAAACCCGGTATGGTCATTTTGAGTTCTTAGTGATATCATTTGGTTTGACCAAGGCCCCTACGGCATTCATGGATTTGATGAATAGGGTATTTTGTTAGTTTCTAAACTTCTTCATCATTGTGTTCATAGACAACATTTTGGTGAACTCTAAGAGCAAGGTGGATCATGTCGTTCACCTCCGTGTCGTATTGTAGACCTTGAAGGTGCATCAATTGTATGCCAAGTTTTCAAAATGTGAATTTTTGTTTAACGCTGTCACTTTTTAGGGCATATCATTTCTAGTGAATGGATCAAGATAGATCCACAAAAAGATGCAGTGATGAAGAAGTGGCCTAGACCTATGACTCCAACTGATATTTGAAGCTTTTTGGGTTTAGAAAGCTACTGCCGAGGGTTTGTGGAGAGTTTTTCTTTTATAGATGCCCTGTTGAGAAAGTTGACTCAAGAAAAGGTAAAGTTTTTATGGCCTGATGCTTGTGAGAGTAGTTTCGAGAAGCTGAAGGATAAACTAACTTTGGCTCCAGTTTTGACTTTGCCTGAAGGCACTGATGGGTTTGTGGTCTATTTTGATGCGTCCCATGTGGGACTTGGATGTATTTTGATGTAGCATAGAAAGGTGATAGCTTATCCATCCAGATAGTTGAAGGTTCATGAGAGGAATCATCCAACTCATGACTTAGAATTATTAATTGTGGTATTTGTATTAAAAATATGGCATCACTATTTGTATGGAATACATATGGATATGTTTTCTGATCATAAGAGCCTGCAGTATATGTTTACTTAGAAAGAACACAACCTCAGGTAGAGGAGATGACTTAAGCTCCTTAAGGATTACGACATGAGTCTTTACTACCATCTAGGTAAAGCTAATGTGGTTGTTGATGCTCCTAGTAGGTTATCCATGGGGACTCTAGCTCATGTGGATAAGGAAAATAGGGAGTTGGTGTAGGACATTCACCATTTGACTAACCTTAGAGCTTGTCCCTTGCACTCTAAAGATGGCGGTGTGTTTATTCAGAAAGTGGCGTAGTCATCTCTTGGTGCTGAAATTAAGGAGAAGCAACTGCCAGATCCTATGTTGATAAGGATCAAGGGTGATATTAGTTCGCTGAAGGTGATGGCCTTTGAGATTAGTGAAGATGGTACCTTGTGGTACCAAGAAAGATTACGTGTTCCCAATGTAGATGGTGTGCAAAAAAAGATCTCGGATGAGGCGCATGAATTGTGTTATGTTGTTTATCCTAGTTTGACAAAAATGTATCATGACCTTAAGAAGATTTATTAGTGGAACAATATGAAGAGGGATGTTGCTAATTTTGTGGCCAAGTGCATGGTGTGTCAATAAGTGCGGTTGCGTACATGAGGCCTAAAGGTTTGTATTAATAAATTGAGTTGCTAGAGTAGAAGTAGGAAGTGATCAACATGGATTTCGTTACCGGTCTTCCTCGGTCTCGAAATCAATTTGATTCAGTTTGGGTCATCATGGATAGGATGACAAAGTTGGCTCAGTTTTTGCTAGTGAGGACTAACTTCTCGGCTAAGAATTATGTAAGGTTGTATCTCTATGAGATTGTGAAGTTGCATAGGGTTCCTATTTCTATCATTTTGGATTGCGATATGCAGTTTTCATCTTACTTTTGTCGATCGTTTCAGAAAAGATTGGGGACTAAGGTTAGTCTGAGTACTGCTTTCCACCAGCAGTCGGATGGTAAAGTAGAAAGGACTATTTAGACAATAGAGGATATGTTTTATTGTTGTGTGATTGACTATGGTGGTAGTTGAATTGAGCACTTAACTCATGTAGAGTTTGCTTACCAAAATAGCTACCACTCTAGCATTGGGATAGCCCTATTTGAAGTGTTATATGGGAGGAGATCTAGATGTTCTATTGGTTGGTTTGAGCTTGGTGAGGCAGATATATTTGGCCCAAAGTTGGTTCATCAATCCATGTTGAAGATAAAGGTAAATTTGGATAGACTTATAGCTGCCCAACGTCACCAAAAGTCCTATATGGATGTGAGGAAAACAGAATTAGAGTTTGAGGTTGGGGATAAGGTGTTCTTGAAGGTGTCTCCCATGAAGGGAGTGATGTGTTTTGGAAAGAATGGGAAGCGAAGTCTCCGATATGTTGGTTCATACTTGATTCTGAGGAGAATTGGAAAGGTAGCATATGAGTTGGAGTTTCCTTTTAACTTAAGCTCCATTCACTCGATATTCCCTGTCTTTATGTTCAGGAAGTGTATGGGTGATTCATCTCAAATTATACCTATCAATTATATTGGTATTTTGGATTCTTTATCTTATTAGGAGGTCCCGATTGAGATATTGGATCGGTAGGTTCATCAGTTGTGGACCAAGGACATAGCCTCGATAAAGGTTCTATGGAGGAACCATAAGGTTGAAGAGGCTACTTGGGAAGCTGAGAGGACAAGAAGTCCAAGTATCCGTTCCTATTTTCTGCTTTGAAAATTCATGCATAAGGTATGTTTTCTTCATCACACTTTTTTTTTCTAACTTAGTTAAAGGAAAGATTGATTTCCTTATATTTTTGTTTTCTAACTTAGTAAAGGTCAGAGTTGAGGTGTTGGAGTGTAAATCAGGCTTGTACTGCCTTGTTCTATCATTCGAGGATGAATAATCCAAGTTGGGCAGAATTAAAACAACATGGGTTTTGTCCTTTGGAAATTTCCTAAGTTTTTAGATATTTATTGATCATATGACTCACCATATGAGTCGTATGGTAAGGGTACGGGTTAGTGACTCAACTGATAGGATGTCTAGTATTTGGTGGTTAAGTTTCTATTGTGGTTATGGTTTGGTGGTACGGGTCATATGGTTGGTGATAGGTCATTGGGTTGATCCTTTACTTAATTTGAAACTTAGTGACTTGACTTGGCTCTGAGTACGAGTGCCTCACCATGAGCCGTGAGGATAGGGTACGAGTGGTATAGTTGATTCGTACATTGTCTAGTGTCCAACCCCTTAAATTTTATCTTGGATATGACTTATGGGTGTCTGAATGCTACATTAAGAACATAAGCCAGATGTACTACTCGTATGCTATGGGTACGAGTGGGGCAAGAGGGGTCGTATGGTAGAAAGTATGTGGTGTCGAACATTCTGATCAAGGTACGAATAGAGGTTACCACTCGTATATATGGGTACGAGTGAGGGGTCCAAACTGTACCCTCCTGCGATAATTTTTACAGTTTAAGTCAGGGTATTCTGGACATTTCTCCTCATAACTTCTTTTGACTTCATGACTTAAAACACTATTGTGACTTTATTAACCTTTTATTTCTCAATCAAACACTCTCAAAACACTCAAAAGCTCTATCAAGGATCTTGGTTCAAGAAGGCTAGGTTTTTCTTCAAGATAGTTAATTAAGTCTCTAAAAGGTGGTTCTTCTCCGTCTTTCGTGTTGTCTAAGGCATGTTACTCCTTCATCATTGTTAGTTTAAACTAAAAGCTTGTTTTTATGGATGGTTTTCATGGTATTATTGTTGTATATTTTGGGTTTTGAAATATATGTTAGGGGGTTTGGTTACTAATAGTTGGATAATGTTTTCCCATGTTCTATTTATAGCTTTTCATGTTATAATGTTAGTTTGAACATGTGGTTTCCTGGGAAAGGTTAATTGCTTTTGGGTTTTGGGTTTTGAAATTATATGCCCTCAACATGTTTGTTAAAATACCTATGAGAATGGTTTTGTCACATAGTTTGACTTTTATTAAAAACCTTGTATTGTGTAATATGGTAATGGAACCCAAATTGGTTTAAATAGTTTTAAATGGATTGGAAGGGCCTTAGTGGCCATGGCTTTGATTTAATTGTAAATCATGTGAAGTATATAGGAATCCCCTAAGTGTTGGCTAATGACATTACTTGCAAGTTATTGTCGGTATAACGATACCACTTTATAATGCCTTGGTAATTAAATTATGGAATTGGTGGTTTGGTTATGTGCTAAAGGTTTTAATTGGGAAATAATAGCGAGTTGTAATAGCAAAATGTGAAGGTGTGGGTCCAATGGAAGGATACTAGAAACTTATGTTTGCCGACATGAGGGTTAGTCATGGAGACCATATACTTGTAGGGTGTACGGGAATCCCTAGCCCCTATGATATCTCTGATACGTGTGGCTACACGTACTGGGGCCTATTCAGGGGGTAACACTGGACCCATGTAGCCCATGGGTGGTTTAAGGACGGTCAAGCTACACAGCCTAGATTAAAGTATTAAATGCATATTAAACCTGGTTCCCTTTCCCGGCATGGTATATATGTATGTATGTGGTTGAACTTGATTATTTACTTATTTTATCCTTACTCCTGAGTACATATTAGCATCCACTCGCTAACCCATCTTCAGACGCTATATCCCCACGTGATGTAGAAACCGACCATACTACTCATTTTGTTTAGTGATTAGATTTGGGGACAGCATTTGTATCAGACTGAAGTGGTGAGATTCTATACTCCGAAAGACTCCATTTTATGTTATGGGTATTTTTTTTATACTTTTGTTTATTTCTTGGACTTTGGTTTTAGCTATGGTCGGGGGCATGTCCTGGCAGGATGCTCTTTATTTTTGGTTAGAGGCTTTGTGACTATATGGGCATGGGCGATATCGGTATTGAGTCAGCCTTGGCATTGGTATTGGTACTTGGGATGACACTAGTTGGATGTTTGGTTGGATACTTGGTTGGTTATGGTTACGAACTTGATTAAATATCTTTTCACTTATAATCGTTTGATCTTGTTATATGTTTGAAATTCATCCGACATAGAGCGCAGGGTGGTTATGGTTGGGTATAGGGGGTGGTCTTCATTCCCGGTTGGGGTTGAGGCACCCGACACTAATAGGCTATGTTCGGGTCATATCAGAACGTTAGCTTGAAGATAGTGATGCTAGATTTGTGGGAGTGAATTAGTAGGTTTAATGTAATGTGTGAAAGAGCTTAGGTTAATGACTTATAAAATATTGGAGTGTATAGTTGTGATATATGCATGAGGTCTAGTGTTGATGTAGAAATGGTGGCTAAATCAATGGATGGATTGAGCCCTATGTTATAAGAATAAAGTGTTCTCGACCTTGAGTTATAAGTGTCATGTATGTCTAGCTTATGTTCTTAAATTTCTTAGTATGGAGAATTCTAGAGATTTGTTAAATGGTGTTATGTAGAGCTAAATTGAGAGAGAAATAGAAAGACTATGTGAACCCTTGGTATAATTTTAAAAGTTTTGTTAAGTTATGAGGTATGATGTTAGAGGTGTAATGCTAGTATTCTAAGTAGTTGAAAATGAAGTGTTAAGTTTTTAGAAGCATGGATGTCTATGCCCATAAAAATGTTATTTATAAGTCAATGACCTTGGAGGTTGAAGGAAGTTATGATAAGTATCCCTGAAGGGGATTTCCTAGAAAGAATTTAGTGTTTTCAGATTAATGTTGTCGAGGAGAGTTTGTGTTCTTGTGCATAGTGATACACCCTCCCCATTGTGAAGAGTGTTGTGTGTATAGATGTTGAGCCCTACAGCTTAAGTTAGTATCTTTTAACTCCGGAGTGTACTTCAGTATAGAAGCAACTGTAGTTAGACTCAGGCTCTGGTGGTGAGGTGCCTTGTGGGAAAATTATAAGATTGAAATGGTGAAGTGTGGTATTCGTAGCTGAATTATGGTTGAGAAGAATTGTGATATTTAAGGACTATTAGTATAATACGCTCAAAATTCCAATCATTTTATTTTTAGCCCCCCATGTGTTCGAAATATCTATTTTTGACTTAAATTGTGTGTGGGTATGTTAATAGGATCATCTGGAGGAGTTTCAGAATTTTTGAAAAAGGTCGGGGTGATTTTGAAACATGGAGGCAGTAAGCCTCTGTGATATCAACGTGTCATGGAGGCTACTCTCCGTGATAAGCAATGTGACATGGAGGTTAACCTCCATGATAGGCCGCGTGCCATGCCGAGGTGTAAAATCTCAGCCAATTTTGATTTTCTCACTTTGGATGAGGGGCTTTGGGTCTTTCGTTGTCCATGATTTGTGCTTACATAATTTACTTGGTGATGCCATGAATCCCTTTTCTTTTGATTCCTATATGTGTTTTGTGGAGGGAGAATTCTTAATGTGAAGTTACATACCTTGTTCCATACTTCTAAAGCTTCAAAAAAATTCCTATTCATCATTCAAGGACAAATGATTCCAAGGGGGAGATAATGTAACACCATGCATTTTTGGACTAGAATTTGAATCGTTATTCCTACGAGTATAAATTTGAATCCAATTATTTCATAGTAAATATAAGTGTCATAATCATTTACCTAGCGTGTAAAGTTCTTTTTAGGGGAAGAATATTCATAGCAAACACTTAGAGTGAAGTGGAGTTATGAACTTTTGATTCAAACAAATTTTGGAATTTGACTCTACAAGGTTCAACTTTGAACGTGAATAACTTCTGGAATATATGTAATTTTGGATCTTAAGACCCTCCAAATTATATATAATTGTCTCCTATTTCCAACGCATCTGATTTTGCCTTAATTTGATATCCGAGCAAAAGGTTATGAGAATTTTTGTAAGGAAGCAGTGAGGGTCCACGATTTCGACGTGGCACGGACCTTGTGCTCGGTGACAGGCAGCGTGGCACGAACCTATGTTAAGAAATGCTAAAATTTAATTTTCTCTTCAGTTTTTCGAGTTTAAACTAGTCATTTATGTCCTAAACTATCCTATAACTGATAACAACGTGAATTCATCATCACATAACCCCAAAAGATACCAAATACCCAATCCCTCTTCTCCCAAATCCTCAAGAAAACCAATTAAGGGTTCTTCTCCAAAAATTCAAATTCCAAGGCTTATAATTAAAGTTTCTTCTCGATGTTTCCTCATCAATTTCATCATCAAGGTTATGGAAAATAAATTCAAGTGTTCATATCAATTCCAAGCTAGGTTTTAAGCTTTAATGTCATGGATTCAAGTTTTCCTCCGAATCACTTTTGTCAAAAGGCATGTACCTCTTTCCCTATACTTGTATTTTCTTAATGGCATGAAAATTGGTTTATTATTCATGGTTTTGGTGTTGTTTTTGAACTATGGGTTAAGGGTTTTGTATATAAATTGTTTAAATGTTTTCTCATGATTACTATTGAACTATTGTGTTGTACACTGTTGATTTATACCCTCATTGGGGTGCATGGGAATGGTGAATAGAAAAGGCGTACAATGGATTGCCCAAATAATTGGTTTTGGTAAGGAAATTGATAATAATCTCAACCCACTTGCATAATTAATTTTGGAATACAAAGTATCATTTGGCTTGGCTTATTCAATTTGAAACTAATGCATGGAACAAATGGCTAATTTGATAATAATAATAATAATAATAATAATAATAATAATAATAATAATAATAATAACAATCTTTAAAACCTTGTGGGGTATGAAGGAATCCCCTGAGTGATTTCAATAATAGATTCGGTGGAATACGAAGGAATCCCTAAGGGGTTGGCTAATGACATTACTTGCAAGTTATAGTCTGTATGAAGATACCACTTAATGATGCCTTAATAATTGACTCCTGGAATTGGTGGATGGGTTATGTGTGGTAAATATTTTAACTTGGGCTTAATGGGGGTTGCGTTAGCTGGCGGTGAAGGTATGAGTCCAAAGGATTGATACTGGAAACTCATGTTTGCCGACGTGAGGTATGGTCTTGATGACCATGTGCATGGGTCACACTTGATACATACATTTTGGGATGGCTAGTTGCCTTGATGGCTTTGGCTTTCCCTCGATTTCTTTCTCCGATTCGTGCGGCTAACATGCACTAGGGCCCTTTAAGAAGGGGGAGCTGAACCTATATAGGCCACGGGTACGGTTTTAGGACGGTCAAGCTACACAATCTAGGTTAAAGTTTTAAAGTTCATGCCAAGCACTCTTTCCTTTCTCGGCATATGATGCATATATGCATGTATTGTATATGATGTTGTGCATTGGTTTTAATTGTTTTTGTATTATGGATCAAGTCATTATTTTACATGCTAGCGCTCTAACCGCTAACCATCTTCAGGCGTTGTATACCCATGCGATGCAGGAATTGACCATACTTCTACTCCTTCTGCATAGCGACTAGGTGAGCGTGGGACAGATCGTGAGTAAGACTGAAGTGGTGAGCTTCCATCCTTCGGAAGACCCCATTTCATGCTTTGGGTTTCTTTATGATTTTACTCTTTCTTTGGATTTATTATTGGCTATGGTAGGGTGTCACGACCCAAAAAAAGGGGTCAAGATTGTACTTATCGCGGTGTACCTTGACACGTAATCCTATCACCCAAACTGATACGAAAAGAGAAAAAGAAAGAAATATCCCAAGGTAAGGCTTCTAGAATGAAGCCGAACCATATAAGTAATCATAACAATGCGGAAAGAACTTATCCAAAATACCAATCATGCCCAAAATCAGGTGTCAATAGTGTAGGAACTACTATACAATCCAAGAGTCAAATACATCAGAAAAATAACCACAAAGGAATAGTATCTGTCTCCAAATACCAATAAATACATAGCTACTATAGAAATATAGAGACGAAATTCAGATGCATAAATGTCCAACTGCTACCTTGAAAGCTCCAATAATCGCCCGAGTCAAGCAAGATAAGGCCCACTCGATCTAGGACCTACACTGAAAGGGCACAGTAGGCATGAGTACGGTCCACTTGTAATCATAGGTATCATAGGCCGACCAAGAAAAGTAGTAAATAAAGCATACAAAATATACACTAAGGGCACGTCACCTGCAATCCGAAAAAGTCCCACACCACTTGCACTAACAATTCTATAATGTCCATATATAATACAAAAACACAGAAGATAGGGATATAAATATACAAAATATCACATATAGAGGGACATGTATAATCAAGATAATCAAGTACAAGTAAACGAAGACAGGAAATTAGACATTAAAAAGTCAAGATATAGAACAAATACGTAGATGACAAGTCGATATGGCAATTCAAACACAACATAAATACAATAAAGCGGGTGCAATGTATATGATGATGATGATGATGATGATGATGATGATGATAATGCATTGTATTGGTACATAGCCTCAACTTTGGCACACAGCCTCAAGTTTACCACACAGCCTTAAGTTTGGCACACGGCCTTAAGTTTGACACACAACCTCAAGTTTGGCACACATCCTTAAGTTTGGCACACAGACTCAAGTTTGGCACATAGCCTCATGTTTGACACACAGCCTCAAGATTACCAATATCCACAACTCTTCTCCGAAATGATCCTTTGGAGATGGTTCATAAAATCCAATATCCAATACCAATATCTAGTACTCCAGTGTTTCCAGTATTTTTAAAGCACATACATAACATAAGACATAATTCAAGTATACATACATGACAACAAGTATATATAAAGCAGTAAAACGAACAAGTGAAATGATGTGTATGATGACATGAGAATGACAATGCAATGTTCATAGCCATTTAAAATAAGTATTTTCACAATCAATCCATGTGATGTATTTCACAACTAACCACAATGATACATTTCCACAACCATATGAGCCAATATCCACTCATTATTTTTGTTTCATCCATAAATTTCCACGTCTCATGTGCCAATAAAGTATGAATATAATCAAAATACACCAATGATACCAAATTAAATATTTTAACAACACAATACAATTATTCATATGTATTCAAGGCTATCAATATCATATAGGACCCCATACGGTCACACATATCACTTAATATCTCAATTTCGATAATTATATAACATATAGGCCACCACATAGGCACAACACATAGATAGCCATTTATCATGATTAGTTTCCACCCTTAACATATATTTTGTATCATCATTTACTACTCAGCCCAATCTAAAAGAGTTAAGCCATAACCTACCTCGAATGCCGAAATCGGTCTGCTACACTTTGAACCCACGATCTTACTTTTCATGAAAGATCCAAAACTCTACTAAAAACATCAAATATGAAATCTACTCGTCAAAACAAAACCAACAATACCCATATTGACTACTTTTGGTTCGGGGTCAAAACGGACACCCCAAATGGGTTTTCAAAAAAGAAGGGAAAAATCAAAACTTTACGTCAAACAAATGTTTTTCATATTTTTAGGAATCTACAGCTGAAAACCCAAGTCAAATAGAGTCAAAAATGAGGTCCAAAATAAAGAAAAATTATTTTTGAGCTTTACCGGGTAAAATCTTTAAAATCCGGGTTAAAATCAAGAATCGAGGTTGCTTTGAAAGTTAAATTTATGAAAAACTAGTAATTATAAGATAAAAACATTATTCAAGTGAAAATGGGTGAAATTGGGATTTAAAATCAAGCCCTAAAATTTGTAGAGTTTTGAGAAATTTATGAAAAAATTACTAAGAAAATGATGAATTCTTACCTTAAATCCGTAATAAAACCAAAAAATAGATGTTAATCTAGCTTCCCAAACTCCCACAAACTTTACTTCTAAGATCCCACACTATTTTAGGGTTTAACTCTCAAGATAAAAGATGCAAAATGAGCAAAATAGGACTAAAAGCTGATATAAATAGTGCAGATTTTTCTGCACAACTTTTGCAAAAAAGCTGTTTTTATTTACTCTAATCCGGACTTCGACGAGGTGTTCGAAATTCATTTGGAGTCCGGTACATTCAAATGAACTAGGCAGTCATACTAAATTCAATGTTTCGGATGCGATGGCGATATCATATTTTCAAAAAAAACTTCTTTTTCACAAAGTTGATCCCTGAAACCCAAAATCACAATTTTCCAAATCGAGGGTCGAAATGAGATTTAAAAGCCGTAAAATCACACCAAACATGCTAACACCCTAAAATCGACATTTTGAATCTACTGGAGAAGTAGGATTTTCCATCCGAGGTCATATCAATCAAATGTGGATACCACACCCATATTTTTAATTTTCCAACTTTCCGATCAATAGGTCTAAATGAGCTCAGGTGCACTAGGACCCCAACCAAAGGTCTACCTAGCCTAAAATCGATATTCTGGAGCTTCTGGCGTAGTCTGTTTGGCCATCCGTCAGACGGATCAAAAGATATCCCCATGAGTCTAAAATAAGGCTCTTGAAGCCATCAAAAACTATAATATCGCATAAATGATACCAAAATGCAACAAAAATCATGTCAATCACTCCCACACCCCAGCAATATCATAAAGAAATTAAAGGGTGGGGTAAAATAGTCAAATCATACAAAATTATAAATTTCACATATTTCATCAAATTTTTAGGTCGTTACATCATCCACCACTAAAAATCTAGTTCGAACTTGAACTAAGGCAAAGAAATATGTGAA
>NC_061113.1:70598986-70614381 GCF_002878395.1 Capsicum annuum | reverse complement strand
TATTAGAAAAAATAATAGACTATGAAATTGAAACCATAAATTGGCTAGAACAGTTATACGAAGAAATTTACCCAGAAGGATATTATACAGATTAAGAGATGTTAGAATATATTAGAAAAACTAGAGAAAATCAAGATAATCTAAATAATGAAATTAATTATAGAAACTGAATTAGGAAAATAATGAAAAATCTAAAAGAAAAATTAATATGGATAGAAGAAACCTTAGAAAATTTAGAAAAAAGTACATGTGATAGTTTATATAATTTAAAAAACTCACTACGAGAAGAACAACACAAGATAATAAATAACATTGAAAATCTAGATTCAGATATACATTATAGTACAGTTAGGATAAATTATTATACAGAAATTTGTAACTCTGCAATTACTACAGGATAAAATAATAAACCAAATAAATTAATGAATATATCTTACGAAAAAAGTAAATCATTAAAAGATATTGAAACAAAATTTAAGAAATATCCACGCACAAAGAAAAATAGATTCAGTAGATACCTAATAAATCTATTTCATACGTCAGATATCCGCACCCCCCTACAATTGGTATTAGAGCCCAGTAATTCAAAAAATACGGAAGCGAGATATATGTTAGAGTTATTAGAATTTATTTATGATTATGAATAGCTAAATTCATAATTCCCAACAATCATGATATGGTAAAATAAATTCATATTAGTTACTTTATAGTAGAATTATTCGAGGAATAATATGTTAAGAAGTTTATTAACAAAGTGGAAAAACATATTCCTCATGTTATAATTTATGTTAATCTATTGACTAAGGAAAAAACTAAAAATGAAATAAATTAATACTCAATTCATTTCAATTTGTTTGGCCTACTTTTTTTTTTTTTTAATCTAATTACACAAAATTTTAGTTTTTATTTTATCTTATCAAGATTTTAGAACCTAATCACATTCGTTTTCCTTTTAAAATCTACAACAAACATTTTTTTTTATTTGTCCATTGCTTTATTCAAATAGAAAGTTCAAATAATAAGAAGGGAGCATCAGTATTTTGTTTATTATTAAGTAACAATAAAATAAAATAACATACATACAACTCAAAGTGATTGAAGATTAATTGGGGTGATACTACATAACAAAACAAAATTTATCACCAATAGCACCTTCTAATCATTTTTCAATTTTCCATGACATTTTTTTAATACATTTACAACAATATATTGAAACAGTTCTCTTACTTACCTTTCTTCGCATGTTTATCCTCCTCAACTTGTAAAAATCAATGATGGGCACGCCACTTGCAATTAGAAAATTTCAAAAATGATAACCCACACCATCTCCACTAACGTTCTAAGTATATCACATACACAAGATAGAAGTATAGAAAGGATATATAAAATAGATAGGCATCAAATCAAACACGAAAGCATGACACTGAGATGCATAATGTATGAAATTCAATAAGTATGATATGATGATGATGTGATATGTCCGAGGTTATCGCATAATTTCTTTATACACCTATTGAGTATTTGTGCTTCTACGTAGGTCTCATGGAGGGTTAGCAAGCCATATACAATCTCAATACTCAATCCCAATCTCAATATCCATATTTTCTTCGACTCGTAGGCCACGACACAAGATTTTGTAAAAGTGTCACATTTATGTCATAAATTAGTTTTTCCACAATGGTACCAATATCCCATGAATGTATGTATGATATGAGGACATAATGCTCACAACCAAACAAGAATGAGGATCTCAAATCTAACCAATATACATGCACGTGAGCTCAAAATCCACACAATATGTCAACCATCCATGATTCAATATAATCTATGTACCATTAAAGTAAAATATGCGAGTAAGGCATTAATAATACCACAATAACACCAACTAAGGAATTTCTAACACAAGGAATTTCTATACGGGCCATATATAGAAAATATCATTTCAAATCACCAATAATATCAACATAAGCCCCCCACACGGGAACACAATAGTTATAACATCTTTTGCATAATTATTACCCATACCCATAGCATGTTTTTATATAATTATTAAATACCCAACACAGTTTGAAGAAAACTAAGCCATAACCTACCTCATATGCTAAAATCCAATTCAACATACCTTCATGCAGAGCTTTTTTCCTTCCAAACAGCTCCAGAATCAACTAAACATATAAATATAGAATCTACGCATCAAAAGGAAGCCAACATTATCCATATTGTCTATTTTCAAATCGAGGTTAAAATGAAACCACAAAATAGGATTTTAAAAAATGAGGTGAAACCAAAATTTTTGTCCATAACACATTACCCATGATTAAAGTAAGACATAGAAGAAAAGTAAAGTGAAGGCTGGTTAAAAACGAGGTTTATATTGAAGAAAAACTATTTTTAGGCTTTTCGAGCTAAAATCACCAAATTTCACATTTGAAATCATGAATTAGCGAATTTTAGATGGAGAGAATTGAAGTACAATAATTAAAATAGTGATTTTGAGCTTATCCAAGCTTGAAAATGGAAGAAACTGCTCAAAAACTCTAAAATTTGAAGCTGAAAGTCTCAAAAATGGAAAAATTGAGAAAGTTGATTTTTATATGGGATCCCAGCCGTGATCGCTTAAGTGACTAAATGGCCGCTTAAGCGACCAAGACACATTAGGTGGCCTTCTCTTAAGCAACCCTCCTATCGCTTAAGTGACACCTGCTTAAGCGATGGGTCGCCACTTAAGAGGCACTCAGCTACATCAGCGGGCTGCTTAAGAGGTCTCTTGGTCTCTTAAGCGACCATCACTTAAGCAACTATAGCATTTCTTAAGCGACTGCTTCAGCTAGTGGTGCTCCAACAGACTTGGAGTTTTTTTTCAAGTTAGTAAAGGGACCCTCAAAATTCATATGGAATTCCAAGAATGTAAATGAGATATACTATTAGACTAAATTCAACATTTTGAACTGAATGGCGATATAAATTTTTTGAAAAAAGGTTGTTTTCACAAAATTGACCCTCGAGACTAAATTTCACAATCTTTCAAGTTGAGGGTTGAAATGGGATATAAAATACATAAAATTGAGCCAAGCACACTACTAACCTAGAATTGACCTTCTGGATCTGCCAGCACAGTCTGTTTTGCCATCCAACACCTAGAACAACAAATATTAACCAAAGTCAACTATGATGTCTTTTTAACTTCTAGAAACCACAAACTCGCACAAAATGCATCATAATGCATTAGGAATCGTGGAAACCATACCCACACCCCAGAATTATCATGTAGCAACTAAAGTGGAGGGGTAAAATAGTCAAAACACATAAAGCAAAAAATTCACACGATCAATCCCTTGCAATATCCACCACTAAGAATCTAGGTTGTCCTCGAACTGAAGGCAAGTAAAATACCATAATTAGCAAAAATATGGGATAACTACAATGCATTTCATACTCGACCTCTTAAGTAGAATCCTCTATAGGACGGTATCTCTACTAGACTTTAACCACATAATTTCTCTAGAATGCAACTGTCCAACATCCGTGGCTAAAATGGCGACTGGCTCTTGAGTAAAGTAAAACCTCTCATCTTACTGTACTAAATACTAATGAATGATATAAGACTCATCTACAATGCAACGTCATAGTATGGATACATAAAGAGATGGAAGAACAACGAATAAATCTATGAGTAATGATAACTCATACACTACATCCCCAATAATTTAAAGAATCTCAAATGGTCCAATATACTTGGGGTTACGCTTGCCCCTCTTCCCAAACCTCATACGCCCTTCATGGGTAAAATATGAAGAAAAAATCAATCACTAACACTAAATCTCAAGGCACGTAATATGAGATCCATAAAACACTTCTACCTACTCTAAGCCATAAGACTCCCAAAGCAAGTTCTTATCTGATACAATTCTAATCGGCATCATTATTTTTAAGCATATAATTCAAGGCAATAGCATAGATATCTAAGCCATGATTACCCTAAGGACTCAATGATGTTCTTGGATGACCTTCTGTGATCTTTTAAACAAATAATATCATTTTTGGGAGATATCTTGGATCTTGGGATATGCTTGGAAAGAGAAAAGACCCTAATGCCAAAAGAGGATAACTCACTTAAAGATCAATCAAATGCTTGAACAACCATCCCATGAGCCACCCTAAAAAGCAAAGTGATACGAGTTCACTACCTTAAAGTGATGGCTAGGGCGACGGCCAACCAAGGGAGTGACAAGTAGTCTCTAAATCCGTCGCCCTTGGATAGTTTTCCCACTTGTGGTCTCTCTTTGATTAGTCATCCGACCACCTTTTGGGTATTTTTTTTAATAACTTCACCCTAGAATATAAAAAGATAACCTTAGATATTTTCTTACTTAACTTTTAGATATTGATTAAAGATGAGAACTCATGAGAGAGTATTTGAGAGCTTGGAAAAGCTTATGTTGCAGTTTATTTAGAAACAGTAGTTCAAAGGGCATTTTGATTCCCTTGCAGTCAACATAAGAGATTGGTGCTTGTTCATAATCGAATTAGGGGCTTTTGAATTTGAAATACTCTTTACTTCTTAATTCTCTTAACTACTTTGTGTCTATCTTTCCATCCCTATCAATCTATTCATTATCTTTTATTTTTCTATAGTTAGATTCTTATTCTCCTAGATTGAATTTTATCATTTGATATCAGATCCGAGATTAGGATCGTTGCAATGATTCTAGTCTTGGGTTTGTTATCTTGAAAATAACAAAAAAAAAAGATTTCCAAAAACATTTCTAGTGCTTTTCAAATTTTGAGTTTTGAGTCTTCTTGAGCTCCTAGTACTAGAATCTTGTTTCATAGTACTATTAGAGTCAAAATCTAAGTGTTGATCTTATTCCAATGAGATTTAAGTGATCCACCATTATTGTAGCTTGATCTTTTAGAAAGATTAAAGTGGGTTTGAAAATGTAATTTTCGTTGCTGAGATTTTGAGCTTATAAATGTTTGGGTTGTATTTGGGAGTTTGAAGTGAACTTGGTTTTGAATTTCATTGAATTCCAAGGTCATTTGCTTAAGGGTAAAATTTTGAATATTCTTGTGTTCTTCATGTTCTTCATATATTGTTGTAGAAGAACATTCAAAAAATGGTGTGTTTGATCCAAAAGAAGTGGAAGAAAAGGTTGTTGTACCAGTTTATGCCAACGAATATTCCAAAATTCCAAAAGAAGAAAGGATAAAGTTAGTATCAAAAGAGAATATTATAAAAGAGGAGAGGACAAAAATAGAGTACAAGGGGGGACAACAAGTAATTCAAAAGCTTCTTGAGCTTGGAGAATTCCTTGAAGAACCTCCAAGACCTTGAATAAACATTCAATAGCCATCAACAACATAACAATTTAGGCCAAAACATATGACAACTTCCTTTATTGACTTTCCTAAGCCTTTAACGATTCTTCACCTCTTCCGTCGCATAAGAAAACCTTGGATCACGCACTGGTTGTGGGTGATGATTCCCTTAATGGTTCGCCATAGACTTGATGAGTTTTCACTCAGTTAGTCATAAGGAGACAAGCTTGGGCACAATCTGCCTAGGCTTGACGGTCCAAGCGATGACCCACCACAAGGGACATACAGTCCCAAGGGTGATGACCAGTCACACAAGTCGTCCCTATGAAGCAAAATTACATCTTTTCTTTAATAGTTATCGTAAGCTCATCTTTAGATTTCTAGTTTCTTTTATTGATTCTTAAACTTCTTTTCTTTGATTCTAAATACTAATTAACAACTAGTAATCAACCTACTTAGTTCTGAATTAGTTCTTGAGTCCATTTTCTTTCTTTGTCCTATTTCCTTAGTTCTTTTCTAGTTTTAATTTTGTCATAACTTTTTTATTCAAGTCCGTAAGTAGTTTTCTTTGAGTTGTTCAAACAAGAACCCACTCCGACCACAAGTACCAATTGACACCTTATGTACCACCAAAGTATAAACAACTTTAAACATTCGATAATCTTATTGTGAGTTCTACATATATGGGATTCTTACTAGTGTTGGTGAGGGGAGTTTACTGCTAATATTATTTGTTCTTTGCATAGGTAAAATGAGTTATTAGAAAGTATGTCTTCGATAACCTCCGATACTTGTGACTACGACACAGGAGAACATAATTATGGTTAAAAATGTTATGGCTATGATGAAGATGAAGATTATGAAGGCTATGAATATAGCCATAATCAAGAGCCATGTGAGAATGAAGACTATTATTTTGGAGAAGAATATGTCGTGAATGATGATTCTACCTCTCATAAAGAGTATGGAAATGATAAAAAACCTGATGGTTCTTATGAGAAAGATAGGGAATGTGAGGAGCATTATACTTCCCACTATAAGCATGAAGATGATATTAAGTATAACTTTATTTCTTATTCACCTTCTAAGTTATGGTGAGAGCGCACATTTGAATTACGAAGATTGATATTCCTCATCTTGTGGTACTTCTTATCAAAGTCAAATTAGTGTGAATAGTTATACTACCTATAGTAGAGCTCGTCCTATGGGAAAGAGTGTGCATCTCCAAGTAGGGATAATACATATTATCCTTCTTGTTCTAGTGCTCAAACATTTAGAAATGGGAACTAAGGTAGATACGGAAGGTATAGTTGGAGTCAAGATCTTTCTACCTTTCCTATCTTTAAAGAAGATTGGGATAACGAAGCTTATATTAATTAGGAATGGCAATGTGAAAAGATCTTCAAGGATTATGTTATGATAAAAGTCAAACAAGACACATATTCCTATAAGCACATTCAACATTTGGCATTGAGAAGGTGGGAACTTTCAAAGGTACCCAATCAATCATGGATTACCTTGAAAGAGTTCATGTGGTCCATCTATGTACCAAATGGGTATACGAATTTTTGTAATGGTTATCCAAGAAAACAAGTTTGCTTAAAATGGGCAGATATTTGTGGATTTATTCTTATCCTTGATGATTGGTGTTATGCAAATTACATCACTCCTTCTATGGTTTACTATATAGGGATTACATGAGTGTCCAATTATTTCCCATACTTCTTGGAAGGCTATAGAGTTTCCAAGAGTTTGAAGGTTTTCTTTACCCGAGATGGGTACTATAAAGAGGTTTGGTGTGACATATTCCCCTTGGAATTTGGAAACTTATGCCTAGGTGGTAATTGGTTTACAAGACACAAAGTCCTAAATAAGCAAAATTGGCCTAAGATTGTAATGGACCAATAGGGAAATCATATTTCTCCATATACCCTTCCTAAATCACAAGAAAATATGACCAATTACTCTAGGTCTAATGAAAATTATGCAAAATATTGAGAGAAGTAAGGGAGTGCAAGGTGGAAACCTAAGAAAGGAAAAAAAGAGAGGTTGAGAGGAGTAAATAAAGGGTCTTCCACCAATCCAATCTAACTTTATCTTTCCTTTTGTTAGTAAGGAAATGTGTGTAAGTACCAAATGACAAACAAAGAAGAACAAGCACTAAAAAAGAAAATACTCTTAATGATTTGATAAGGTCAATCTTAGATACATTAAAAGTCTGTAAGTGAATTCCACCCTAAGATAATAAAGAATATTCTCAAGAGCTTCAAGGTAACATGGCTAAATCTTGCACTTTAGTAAATGTGAATGATATTAGTATGGCTAGTAGCCAATTGAGCGTAAGTAATAGCTTGCCTACATGTGAGTCTAATGATTTTTTACCTCTTGTCAATAATGTACATATTGAGATTGTGGATAGCTATTTGATCCTATTGTTGACCAAATTGACTCTTCTTGTAAGATCAATTTGTGTCCACCTAGTGTTGAATGATAGTACATTGTCTTGTGGAAATTGTATTGATCAACTTGTGTGTGAGACTATCCCACCATGTAATGATGTTGTTGATGTGATTAATAAACCATAAGTGAGTGATGATATTGAAAATATTATTCAATTAAATAGGAGTGAAACTTTTCGTATACTCTTTAATGAAGATTATATTATTTGTTTGGATCAAGAATGACTATGTGTTTGAAACTTCTTTGAAACTTGATAGTTTTCTTTTTGAGAGTGAACTTACATATTTTAATACATTTTCATGGCTTGATCCTTCTCTATATAAATACAATATCTTGTTTAAAGATAATGAACACTCCTAGTGTATTACCAAGTGGTGTGGATGATGTTGATAATGTAGATCATCTTGAGGGCTATATTTTATATAACAACCCACTATGGTGTGATCACATTTCTCCTAAAGATAGAAATCTCTACTTGGAAGATGAGAGTACTCTTATGGGAAATAAATGTGATGGATTTGTATCCCAATTATTCCTTTCTCTTTGAGTTTTACAATTCTTGAGCATATCCTTGATAATGTTCTTGGGCATCAAAGTGAACATGTTCTTGAGAACACCTTAGATGATATCAATTTGCATGACATCTTTTTTTACTCTCTATTTGATTTTGATGATTCTTATACTAGTATAGACAAAATATCCTTTTGTTTTAGTAACGACTTAGGGGAAAAGAAGTATTGTCTAGACCCTTGTATATGGTCACTCAATCCATTTGACCCCGGAGACAAATTTGAATATGGTGATTATCATACACCTGACTGGTGCTTGGTCAAGATGGCAAGAAAAGTTTGAATGAAGATGTTGGTATCCTTCCCTATGATAAAAAGTCATTTTTTGGGTTTCACAATCCACTTGATGAACCAATATTATGCAAGGGAAACATCTCCATCAAAGATGAGAGCTCTGTAAAGAAGGGGAGCAATGAAAAGATCCAAGAGAGTTCATCATTATGTGTTTCCATTCTTGACCATGGTTTTTATAATTGTAGGTCAAAGGGAGAGTTTTCTTTTGAAAATACTTAAGATGAACTCTATTTATGCGATACCCTTCCTTATTACTTGTGTGAAATTGATGACTATTTACTCAAAGGTGGTATCATTCTTGAGAACCCAAGGAAAAATATGTTATTGTCTCCTTTGGGTGTTGCTTATATACTTGCATCCTTGTTTGAGAAACTTGTGCTTAAGTTGTGTGGACCATAATTTGTGGATTCCAAGTTGATTGCTTATTTGTAGAAGAGTTCATGGTCGTTAAAGACTTCTTGTCACCTATATTGGGTTGGATAATTTGAAATATATAATGGGACTCATGGGAGCCTTTATAGCTCCATAACTAGAGAGAACCAAACTTCTAGGTTCTCTATTTTCCCTATTAGCATGACTCTATTGATGAAATCCCTTTCGTTGGGAAGTTTTTTTTAAAGAAAGATGCCCTATGTGCTTAAGTGTTTTAATTCCATCTTTGTGTGTATTATGTGGTAAATCTTTTTAGCAAAGTGGCATGCTTATAGATAATAGCACCTTTGATGATATTTTATGATTTATTCCTCTATATACTACCTCTTTTCCTATAATGATGTCCATGCTAGTATTGGAAGTATTTTATTCAGAGCTAGGAAACTTATTTATTGGTCTACTTGGTTGTGATACCCCGAGTTTTTACCATTAAATATTTCTCTCCCAAATGTGTCGAGTCGTTAAAGTCTTTTTATCTTTCCAAGAGAAGCTTAGCACTCAAAAAAGAATAAAATTTGCTAAGTGTTGAAACTTTCTCATTTAGACCTCTGATCTTCGGGTATTTATTTGACGACCTTCTCGACATCCTTTTTTCGATTTTCAAGTTGACTTGTGATGGGGAAAGGTCGTAATACATTCCGAGTGAGTTTCGGAATTTTTGGAGTAGCATAAGGGCACGTTTGGGTGCCCAAAACAGTGGCACCATGCGATTAGCATGCTCCAGAAATTTTCAGCATTTCAGGGTCAACTTCAAATGATCATAACTTCCTGAATATAAGGAACTGAGAGATCTGATATATGTCAAACGAAATATCTTTGAGTCTTCTTTCCAATGCAATTGGTTTCACCCCATTCCAACATCAGAGTAATAAGTTACGATCAATTTATTTCAGCATGTCAAATCAGTAACTGAGGGATGGATTTGATTTGGGTCAACTTCGGTCGATCATAAATCCTTATATATGACTAACTGGGTGACCCACCATATATAAAATTAAAGATCTTTAAGTTAGCTTTCCAACAATATAAATTTCGCAAAAATTCAATACCTGAACGAGGAGTTATTCAGTTTTCTGTGGCCAAGGTATGCAGGATTTTTCTGCCATTTTTTAATTTCCTTAGGGACAATTCAGTCATTTCACCCTTGTCCCATTTCATGAAAATAAGTATAAAAACTTATTTTGGGCATCAAAGTCTGTCATTTTCAAAAGAAAATTCCAAGAAAGAAACCCTAAACCTCTAAATTCCCCTTCCTAAATCTTCCAATTCCATCATGGAAATTCTAAATTAATCCGATAAATGAAGTCCCCATTCCAAGCTCTTCGAGATGCACCAATCAATTTTGTGAATAGTGTTCCAAGGCAAGAATTCATTCCAATCTTTAATTTTAAGGTATATGGGGTTTGAACAAGAATAATTCTTCCGTTCTTGTGCCCGTATCTTTAATTTTTATTATGGATTATTATGAGTTTGGAAAATAAATTTATTTCCAAGATATCCTACCATGAGATTTTGATTATGTATATATGTAAATTGTTCAAGCTTGCCAATTATGATTATTTAATGGATTCATATGGTTCTGTAAGTTGAATTATGTCTAAATAATTAGATTATGAACTTATAAAGATTTGAATTGTAAGTTTTGAATCACATGAGTATTTGACTATTTTCGTTGTATGAATTGAGATTTAATATTGGGATTCTTGGTGTTTCTATCAAGAATTGATATATTTTGAACATGTATTCACGTTTTAAGTTTAAGAATGAATTATTGGTATTTCCAAGTATTTTCGAGCCATGTGTCAAATTTTGAGCTTCCTTACGACGATTTGAGTTATTGGATATATTGATATCGAAGTTGCAATGAGTCTTGGTATTTTCCGGATGGTTTTGATGAGTTAAATTGTAATATTACATATTGAGTCTTCATATCCTTATCCAAATGTTGAGTCAGTTATGGTTCAATGCATTGATACCTTGTTGATGTTGAGGAAGATTAAAATGTTTTGAGCTAAAATGTGTTGAGTTAGGAATCAACAAATTGATATGATTTGATAAATGAGAAAGAGATTTGATTTGGTCTTTATGATAGACCCTTGTGATGTTGTGGTAGATTTTCTAACGTCTTGTGAGCTTGTCGGGGAGTAGTACTTAGCACTGAGAGAGAAATTTGGTATTTCCCCAAACATATGTGTCATCGTAGAGTTGTTTGATGATGATATTATTGTCCAGAGAGCCCGATTGTGATTATTGCAGTTTTAAGATCGTACTCCCTGGCAAAGAGTATGATGCTCCCGTCAACGGGGGTTTTAAAAGTTGGTATTCCACGTAGCTCATGTGGGGTTGTTGGTTATAGGAAACTCCCGTGTCCATAAGATTAAGTTTGTCTAATTACCGAGTCACTCCGAGATTTGAGTCAAAGAGTTGAGATGTTTATGATGTTTTATGGTCATTTATGATGATTTATAATTACCTATGATGATTTTTGATGATATGATAATTTATGATGATTTAGGATGATTTATTATAATTTATGATTTATAATGATTTACCTGGATTATGAGATTTTATCATATGAACTATTTATTATGAAATTACAAAAAGTATAATTTGATATAACTCAAGCCAAGTGAGTCATCATTGTCCGTATGCATGTTTTCATGAAATTGATTATACTATTTATATTGTTTCATGCACCCCCACATACTCAGTACATTCAAAGTGCTAACCCACATATTTCCATGGGCTACAATCTTACCAAAATGTAGGTACAAGCTGTAGCGCACATATCGTGTTCAGTTGGGTCGCAGTTCTCGATCGGCAGAGGATTAGTCCTTTTGATTCAGGGACTTGAGTTGTTCAGATTTGAGGTGTATTTTATTTTTTGTATTCAGTCGTATTGAGTAGGGGTAGTTGGGAGTCATGACCCGACTATCTTTGGTCAATGCTAGTAGAGGCTTCATAGACAATCACTAGTAGTCAGTGTATTCAGTTTCAGATTTGTATATATATGAGCAGAATTATGACCGTGTAAATTTACTTTCATGTTGGTCAGACTAAGTTATGAGTTGTTTCTGCATTATTCCTTCTATTTTATGTATTTTATTCAGTTGCTTTGGGTTATGCCAGATGAAGGGTTAGCTTGGGGTCACTTGTGACCTTAAGCACCGTGTGACATCTCGGGATCCGATTTTGGGGCGTTACAAGCTTGGTATCAGAGCATAGAGTTCAAGTGTCCTAGGGTGTCTATGAAGCTGTGTCTAATAGAGTCTTGCGGACCGGTGCGGAGACGTCTGTACTTTTCTTTGAGGGGCTATGAGGCATTTAAGAAAATGTTCCCTTTCTTTCAAGTCGTAGATCGTGCTGTGAAAAGGTTTCTTAAGAAATTCATACGGGTTCATATCTTGCATAAATTGGGCCATTTCACCTTATTTAAAATACCGGATATAGTCAAGCATAAATCCTTATAGATGGTGTTTTCTTAGATAATCTCCTATGACATTACGGGCTTATAAGTGAGGTAGAAAAAAAATGATTTCATTAGTGGTCTTGTGTTTCGAAAAATTGAGGTGTCATATGTACGTTCTTGAAGGTTGTGCATTAAGCCTATGTCGGAAGTGTTTTTAGATTTCTCCCTAGAATTCATGATGTGATTTCATATTTTCCTTATTCGTGTACTAATGTTGAGACAAGGTGATTAACTTGTTCCAATTTCCTCTCTTGATTATATTCCTGGGCTTACTAGTAAAGGTTCCATAGCTTTCAAGATGTACCCTCATCCCTCTTGAGTCGTTCAGTTGAGGTAAAGTGAGACACATATTCTCGAATCCTTGATTATGGTGTACCAAACTGTTATTTCTTGAAAATATTTTCTGATCATCTTTTGATGAAAACTTAAAGTCTAGTGAAGCCGTGTGAGGCCTATTTTGATTCACTAGTAGCTGGCTGTTTACTCTGTTATTCTTACATTGGTTGGAAATGTGGTGAAAGACAGTGTTAATAAATTATTATGGCATAGGCCATGGAATTGTGGATGATTATTGTCGTTATAAGGTTTTGGTAGACTAGTATATTTAGGGTGTTTGATAGATAGAAATGGTTGTTGAGATTGTTGTTAATCGTAGTCAGATTGAGTTGTTAAGTTTGTATAGCGGGTGATGAGAAAAATGAATTTAATGATTGAATTGCTATGACGTCAGTGATAGGGCAGAGATTTTGTAGGTTTGAACCGTATGTACGGGAGCTTAAGTCTATTTGTTTGTGATCAAGTGTGATATTGTGTGTTGAGGTAGTAGTATGCTCAAAGTGTTATGGGGATTTTTTTTAAGTTATAAATGTTAAGCGGTTAGTGTTATCTTTGATCGGGTAAGTATGAAAGAGGATATGTTGTATACGATTTAATTGTGAGTTAACTTGGGCATTAGAGGTTGATGAGGGTGTTAGTTTGAGATCTGATGTTAGTAAAGCACGAAGAAGTTAGTATGGTTTTGCGAAGGTTTGATGTATCCATGGTAAGTGCTAGAATCTAAGCTGCGGAGTGCATGAATTATTGTATGATAACTTTTGAAGTTGTCTAAGTTGGTAGGTATTTGAGAGTTATGTTAAGAATGGGTTTTGCGCTAGCGGGTGTAGTTATGCGGGTTAAATTATGGATCTTATTTATGGGTATATCTGGGGACCTGGAGTAAAGAGAATGCCGTGGACTAGAGTTTGTATGGTAATTCATTGACTCGGAGTGTTGGCTTAAGTCTAAGGGGGAGATAGTAGATTAACTAAGTTAAGATTGCGGGATTCAGGTAGGTGTATCGGTGGGTTACAAGTTAGTGGTGAGAAGTAGTGGTGTTGATCTTATTTTACCCCATCCTTTTCAATGACTTCGATATTTTCTCATGCCATATGTTTCATTCCCCCAATCATAATACATGTTCATGCATATCATGGGAAATCATGTATTCTCTTAACTATCAAAATATGGAGTCCCAATTTTTCTAGCGGGCAAAATCGACATTCCATAAGCTATAAACTCCAAACTCAAGTTGCGCGGTTCATAATGCATGTGCTTAATTTTTATTGTATGTTCAAGTTCAGTCCACCGGTAACACCCTTAGCGACCAATAAGATTCAATTTATGTCCTGGGTGATCTTAATCTTTAATCTTGATTCTGGTTGAATTCATGCATTTGATGCCCTAGTTCTCTGGCCTCAATAACCGTACCAAGTCATACACAATATCCCTTCATATTCTACCCTTTCATGACTTTTCATTTATCGAGGGAGTGTGGATGAACAGTGGTGACGATAGGAGAGAGTGAGTGGGTTTTTGTTGATAAAGATTGTGGCATGTTTATTTTAGCTAAGGTAGAAAGCGAGGAGTAAGCTTGAGGCTATGCTTTTAATGGATATCATAGTTGTTTGAAGCATTTCGTGTTGTGTTTGTGAAAGTGGTTTTGTGATGGTTTATCTAGGTTTGTAAGTGGGGAATTGTTGAAGTGAAGTCTTGTGCATGGCTTAGTTAATTGGAAAAGTTAGTGAGTGTTTTCTTAAGAATAGTGCCCGAAAGTTGTCTTAATAAAGGATTGTAGAATTTGAGAAAGGTGTTTTATGGGTGTTGATTAGGAGTGTATACGTAATTATAAAGATATGCTTGAACATCATGTGTGTATATATGGACGGAGATTAAAGTTTATATTATCGATAAGTTTTGGTATCTGCTGATTTAGAAGTCTAAGCTAAAAGCTCTTGTAAATTGATCTTGTATAGCACTCATGTATTGTGAATATATCTCCTGTCTGAGGATATTAGTTGCAAGCCTTGGCCTTGCTATAAGTTGAATTGCGTATATACCTATGAATAGTTCCCTAATCTTCAAGACTTGTTGATATGAATATGATGGTTGAACATGATGAGTATTAAGTGGATTAGGGTTGATTGAGTGGTAATAAGAATTATCTGTGAGATGAGGAATTGTAAAAATGTGGATGTGTGTAAATTTATAATTTGGAATGGTGCTATGTTACGGTGTTAGGTGGAGGAATTGGTAACTCCAAATTAAGCTTGAAAATAAGGAGAGAGAGTTTGGCTTAGTTAGCTTTGAATAGCCAAGATTGCAAATGCCTTGTGAGAATTATGAATTGAATCAAGTAAGTTTGGTATTTGGGGAAAATAGTATTGCGGAGAAAGGGTGTGCGAAGCGTATTGATAAGCTTGAAAGTAAGTTGTACTACGTAGGGTCTAGTACTTTTATTTTGACATAAGACTGATCGACCTACGCTCTGTACTTAAAATTAGGGTCGAGTTATAAATCCTTATTTCAATATATAT
>NC_061113.1:70566646-70598886 GCF_002878395.1 Capsicum annuum | reverse complement strand
ATATTGTTCGGACCATATCCCAAACCCAATTGCTTCCTAGTAGCGTTGAAAGTTCCTTGGAAAGATTTTGAATCATGTCCTAATTGAATGAGAGCGTGTCTTGATTCAGTCCGTGCACCTAAAAATTCAACTTGATAGCTATTCCGATGGATTCATATATTTCTTCCATCTTCCGATGTGGTCCAATCTCACTACTTGAAGTTTCGTGAGCATAACCATTTCAAGAATGATTTATTTGCATCGAAGCGAGTTACCAAATTCTATTTAGCCTTTGCTTTTATTCCCGACCCAAGTATTAAGCCATGGGTCAATCATTAAGTGTCCCATGTATCAATTAGTATTATTCGGGGAGAACCGATCCCAAGAGGGAGATATTGTGATATTCCGAGTTTTCATATCCTAGATCTTTCATCTCTTTCTTTGTGAATGCGGATTTAAATTGAAGTTAATAATTTTTCCTTCATCCAACTCTTTTAGTAATAGACTCAACTATGTTGTTGTGATTATCATGATCTAATGCGTCGGAAAGTACTCCACAGCTTAGAAAAATATAAACTTGTTCATCAAGCGATTTTAGTTGCGTATCCTCAATTTTCCTTGCTTTCCTAACCTAACGAGCGACATTCGGGGACGAACGTTTCCAAGGGGGAAATGATGTGATACCCCGAGTTTTTCTCGTTAAATATTTCGCTCTCAAATGTGTCGAGTCGTTAAAGCCTTTTTATGTTGCCAAGAGAAGCTTAGCACTCAAAAAAAAAAAAAAAAATTTGCTAAGTGTTGAAACTTTCTCATTTAGACCTCTGATCTTTGAGTATTTATTTGACGACATTCCCGACATCCATTTTATGATTTTCAAGTTGCGTTGCAATGGGGAAAGGTCTTAATACATCCCGAGTAAGTTTCGGAATTTTTGGAGTAGCATAAGGGCACGTTTGGATGCCCAAAATAGTGGCACCATGCGATTAGCATGCTCCAGAAATTTTTAATATTTCAGGGCCAACTTCAAACGATCATCACTTCCTGAATATAAGGAACTGGGAGATATGCTATATATCAAACGAAAGATCTTTAAGTCTTCTTTCCAATGCAATTGGTTTCACCCCATTCCAACATCAGAGTAATAAGTTACGATCAATTTATTTCAGTATGTCAAATCAGTACCTGAGGGACAGATTTGATTTGGGTCAACTTCGGTCGATCATAAATCCTTATATATGACGAACTAGGTAGCCTACCATATATAAAATTAAAGATCTTTGAGTTTTCTTTCCAACGATATAAATTTCGCAAAAATTCAATACCCGAACGAGGAGTTATTCAGTTTTTCGTGGCCAAGGTACACAGGATTTTTCTGCCATTTTTAAATTTCTTTAAGGGCAATTTAGTCATTTCACCCTTGCCCCATTTCGTGGAAATAAGCATAAAAACTGATTTTGGGCATCAAAGTCTGTTATTTTCAAAAGAAAATTCCAAGAAAGAAACCCTAAACCTGTAAATTCCCCTTCCTAAATCTTCCAATTCCACCATGGAAATTCCAAATTAATCCGACAAATGAAGTCCCCTTTCCGAGCTCTTTGAGATGCACCAATCAATTTTGTGAATAGTGTTCCAAGGCAATAATTCATTCCAATCTTTTATTATAAGGTATGTGGGGTTTGAACAAGAATAATTCTTCCGTTCTTGTGCCCGTATCTTTAATTTTTATTATGGATTATTATGAGTTTGGCAAATGAATTTATTTTCAAGATATCCTACCATGAGATTTTGATTATTTATATATGTAAATTGTTCAAGCTTGCCAATTATGATTATTTAATGGATTCATATGGTTCTGTAAGTTGAATTATGTCTAAATAATTAGATTATGAACTTATAAAGATTTGAATTGTAAGTTTTGAATCACATGAGTATTTGACTATTTTCGTTGTATGAATTGAGATTTAATATTGGGATTCTTGGTGTTTCTATCAAGAATTGATATATTTTGAACATGTATTCACGTTTTAAGTTCAAGAATAAATTATTTGTATTTTCTAGTGTTTTCGAGCCATGTGTCAAATTTTGAGCTTCCTTATGACAATTTGAGTTATTGGGTATATTGATATCGAAGTTGCAATGAGTCTTGGTATTTTCCGGATGGTTTTGATGAGTTAAATTATTGAAAATATTACGTATTGAGTCTTCATATCCTTGTCCAAATGTTGAGTCAGTTATGGTTCAATGCATTGATACCTTGTTGATGTTGAGGAAGATTAAAATGTTTTGAGCTAAAATGTGTTGAGTTAGGAATCAACAAATTGATATGATTTGATAAATGAGAAAGAGATTTGATTTGGTCTTTATGATAGACCCTTGTGATGTTGTGGTAGATTTTCTAACGTCTTGTGAGCTTGTCGGGGAGTAGTACTTAGCACTGAGAGGGAAATTTGGTATTTCCCCAAACATATGTTTCACCGTAGGGTTGTTTGATGATGATATTATTGGCTAGAGAGCTTGATTGTGATTATTGCAGTTTTAAGGTCGTACTCCCTGGCAAAGAGTATGACGCTCCCGCCAACGGGGGTTTCAAACGTTGGTATTTCATGTAGCTCACATGGGTTGTTGGTTATAGGAGACTCCCGTGTCCATAAGATTAAGTTTGTTGATTTACCGAGTCACTCTGAGATTTGAGTTAAAGAGTTGAGATGTTTATGATGTGTTATGGTCATTTATGATGATTTATAATTACTTATGATGATTTTTGACGATATGATAATTTATGATGATTTAGGATAATTGATTATAATTTATGATTTATAATGATTTATGTGGATTACGAGATTTTATCATATGAACTGTTTATTATGAAATTTTGAAAAGTATGATTTGATATAACTCAAGCCAAGTGAGTGATCATTGTCCGTATGCATGTTTTCATGAAATTGATTATACTATTTATATTATTGCATGCACCCCCACATACTCAGTACATTTTAAAGTGCTGACCCATATATTTCCATGGGCTACACTCTTACCAAAATATAGGTACAAGCTATAGCGCACATATCATGTTCAGCTGGGTCGCAACTCTCGATCGGCAGGTGATTAGTCTTTTTGATTCAGGGACTTGAGTTGTTCAGATTTGAGGTGTATTTTATTTTTTGTATTCAGTCGTATTGAGTAGGGGTAGTTGGGAGTCATGACCCGGCTAACTTTGGTCAATGCTACTAGAGGCTTCATAGACAGTCACTAGTAGTTAGTGTATTCAGTTTCAGATTTGTATATATATGAGCAGAATTATGACCGTGTAAATTTACTTTCATGTTGGTCAGACTAAGTTATGGGTTGTTTTTGCATTATTTCTTCCATTTTATGTATTTATTCAGTTTCTTTGGGTTATGCCAAATGAAGGGTTAGCTTGGGGTCACTTGTGACCTTAAGCACCGTGTGACGTCTCAGGATCCAATTTTGGGGCGTTACATTGGTTGAGTTATAATGCTTTGTGGGTCATTCATATTCTTAACCCAGAAAACCCCTGTGGATTTTTTTACCCTTGGTCGTGCACCTAGTTTTGGTCTCTTAAATAAATAACAAAACACTTGTGTCTTATGGATATTAAGGTAAATGTAGTCTTACCTTTTGGGTTGGTTGCTATTATTATGATCCTTGTGGTTTCCTTATATATTGATAATTCCCATAGACAATTCCTTTGTACACTTTTCAAAAGGTCTCTTATGTTTAACACAAAGGATCCTTAGTTATATCTTAAGTTTGTGCAACCTTGCCATGATGCTATGATTGCTTGTGCTAACCCCAACCCTCCTGGCATGAGGATATTGTGTTTATTTATCTTTCTTTGGTTTTGTAAGGTTTAGATTTGAGGTTGAATCCTTTTAAAAAAGGGGAGTTTGATATGATTCTAATTGGCATCAACACTTTTGAGCATATAATTTCAGGAAATCATATAGAGATCCAGCCATGATCTTCCTAAGGATTCAAAGATGTGCTTAGAGGAAGTCTGAGTACTCAAAAACCAAAGTTTCTAAACAAGTGAAGGAGAGACCACCACTACCTTTCCCACAGAGGCTTAGAAAAGCAAAGGATGCATGCTTCAAGAAGTTCTTTGACACATTTATAGAGCTTCACATTAACCTCCCTCTTTTAGATATTTTGTAGGATGTTGAGACAATAACATTACTTAGGAGTGTAATTCTATGGTGATGCAGAATATGTCCAAAAAGCTTAAATATCCTGAGAGTTTAATGGTCCCTATTCAATTGGCAACAATGAGGTGGTCTATGCACTTAGTGATTTGGGGGCAAGCATTAATTTGATGCCCCATCCTTTTTCAACACTTTATGATTGGGGAAGCTGAGATCGAGCTCTATGATACTCCAATTGGCAGACCGAACCCTAGCCTTTCCTGAAGGAATCATCGAGAATATTCTTATCAAGGTTTGTAAGTTATTATTCCTGGTGATTTTATTATTTTATTCAGGTAGATAAAAGAGTGTCAATCATCTTGGGATGTCCATTATTGGCAATGGGAAGAGCATGGATAAATGTGAGAGAGGCATGCTCACAATAAGGTGAGATGGTAAAGAGGCGGTTTTTAAAGTGTACAAATCGCTCATCACACTATCCCACTACAAAGATGTGTGCATGATTACAGTGGTTTAAAGGGATATGTGTGGGGTGGTGGAGTTTAGTCCACTAAAGACCTCTTTGGACTTCTCATTGAGCGGCCCAAGCCACAACCACCCCAACCTGAAATGATGCAGATTGATGAGCCTAAAAAGTTATTATTGAGAGAGCTATTGACCTTGAGAGTTCACACTCAAGGGGTAAGAAATGAATAAGAATATGGCCTATAAGTAGGAGAAAGAGGATGACATAAAATGAATGATTTAAAGATTGGGTCTTGCCAACATTAAATCAGGCGCTGCTTGGGAGGCAACCCAAGTTAAGGTATGTTTTATATTTATTATTTTAGTTTTTAATTCACTAGTTATTGTTTTGTTTGAGTACAGGTTGATTGGAAATCTGAGTACCGAAAAACCTGAGCTAAGAAGCTGGGCAAAGAATAAGTGTGGGATCCCAGGACCCTCTTAATGTATAAAGATGCTATTATCTAGTCCTAGAGGCCACACAAAATATTTCTATCTCTACTTTTAAAGTATACTTTGGGAATAAAGTTGATTTTTAAGTGTGGTGTGGGGAAATTCCTATTTTTAGGAGTAATTTTAAAATTTTTTATTTTAGTAATAAGTGGGATGTTCGTGTTGGTGCTATATGTGGCTGCATGATGCAAGTGTTTTGGTCGTAAAGAGCATGTTGATTGTGTGAATTTCCACTTTTTAGACTCCTAGGCTCATGATTATGACTCTTGTACTTACAGGCTTAATGTTGAATTCATATGATTGTTTGGTTGAGAGTCTATAATGATCCGACTTGAGTTGAACATATGCCATATGTGTGTAAGGTATTTGTGTATTTCTTGTTGCATCTGATGCTAGAACTTGCCTTGTGTGTGTGCAAAGAGAAATAAAGAGTCTAGGTTTAGGAGATGATATAGGCATTTCTTTGATAGCCATGTTTCATACATTCTTTTACCCCACCCTTGTGCATAATCCTAGTTAACCCTATTGAGACTTTAGCTTATTTTATTTGGCAACCTCATGTGTAGCGTAATCCCCTTCTTTTATTGACCTTAATTTGATCCAAAACTCCTAAATGCTTTAGTGTAAAACTAATTGAGTTGAGAAGTTTGAATTCAAGTAGGAGAAAGGTGAAAGTGAAGCCCCAAGTAATAGGTATTGGTATGTACAATTAATGTGTTGTTGTTGGGAGTTAGAGAAATTTATGCTTAAGAAATTCTCATTTTTAACCCAGTTGTGTTACAAGGAACCTTTTTTGGCCCTGGTCCTCCGTGGACATTGTGTACCTCAACTAAGGCAAATCCTTAAGCTGAGGGTGGCTATAATAGGGGTGGATAACATAAAGTAGGTGTGAAGAAGGGTAAAATTAAATCATGAATTAATGGACAATGCTCCTACCATAGTGTATGTGAATAAGCTTAATGAGATGGGGCAAAACAAAAAGATGTGGGTAGATAGAAGTTGTTTAAATTGGTTGTTAGGGGTGAGTTGAATGAAAAGTGTGATGTATTAAAGCGCTTTAGGCTAATAGATATACGAGACGAAAATACGAAAATAAAAACGACACAAAAACTAAGGAAAAACACTAAATACAAAATTACAAAAACAAAGAAACAAGGAAATAAAACGATAAAGTAAATGATGGATAGATTGACAAAAACCGATAATAAGAGAACAACCAAGGGTATACCAAACCCTAGACCTTCCAATCACCGACAACACCAACCATTTATGAGGACACAAACGAGAATGGATTCTCGAGCACCCACATTTCTCACAAATCAAGAAACTCCAAACAAGTTTCTACAAAACACTCTCAAGTCAAAATATCATTCAACAACTAAGTCTAAAATAAAGGAATACTAAATATTTATAGCCATGGGCTATTTATTACACAATGGGCCCAAAAGTGACTCAAAATACCAAACTAAACAAGGTGCATCTTCATTCTTCGACCCTTCTCAAGGGGGATCACAATACTCATCGTCTCTAAATTGAGGCCACACTGTGCTTTCTCCTGTATCATCCTCAAGGGGGATCACAATACTCATCGTCTCTAAATTGAGGCCATACTGTGCTTTCTCCTGTATCATCCTCTCCTTACTG
Organism: Capsicum annuum; assembly: GCF_002878395.1. Taxonomy (NCBI): domain Eukaryota; kingdom Viridiplantae; phylum Streptophyta; class Magnoliopsida; order Solanales; family Solanaceae; genus Capsicum; species Capsicum annuum. The sequence goes on along the minus strand of NC_061113.1, from coordinate 70,592,143 downwards.
AAGAGAATTTTTCCTCCAATTAAAGAGTACTTCATGTTCAAGATCAAGTAATTTCAAGGAGTCATTAGAAGTGGGATAGAGCATAAGATGTGTATCCTAGTAGAGTAGAATGCTACACTCACCTTCTTGAGGACAAACATCCTCCATTGGCACCTTGTTGGCTAGAAAATTTGGAATCGTGAGGTCCTCATTACGTGGGATCAAATCAACCTCCACGTCCGTATCAAGATCAACTTCTTTAACTTTCTCCACTTCATCTTTGTTGTATGGATCACCATCTCAAAGTATGATGGATCTTCATGTTGGACACTCACTCATTCAGTGACCCCATCCTTTATGTTTAAAGCATTGAGTACCCTTAAGATTAGGATTACCTCCTTCTCTAGGGGAATGTTTTAGAGCACTCTTCTCAATGGTATTCTTCTAAAAAATCTTCTTAAATTCGGGGCCTAGACTCCAATTAGAGGACATTTGATTCCCCACCTTAGGATTAGTGACCTCCTTTTCCAACTTGATATCCCTCTCAATATCAATAGCTATCTCTAAGAGATCATCCATCTAGGAAAACTTTTGTATTGACATTCAAGAGGTAATTTCCTAATTCAATTCTACCTTAAACTGGATCTTGGTGTGCTCTTCATCCTCGTTGTAATAAAGATTCAAGAGTAGATTTTGAAATTCTTCATAGTATGCTTCAACACTCTTGTCTTCTTGTCTCAAATTATACAAATTGGCAAGCAACCTTTATCCTATATCTTTCCGGTACATACTTGGCTCTTATAAGGGCCTTTATAATATCCCATGGAATATATTGACCTCCATGAAGATCTCTTATGTTCTCTTAGCCGATTCCTACCAAGTCAAAGCATATCTCTCAAATTGAGCAATGACATAGGTCTTCTTCTTACCATCGGACAAATCATTAGCTTGGATGATCCTATCATATTGAAACTCTCATTTGAAGTACCCTTCAGGATCACTACCATCATAAAAGCTAAGAAGAGTGACCTTGATAGAATTAAGACCCATATCATGACCTTCATAGCCTCCTTGGTCTCTTAGGACATGTCTTTGTTCACCATACCTATACCCTCCTTCTATATGTCCAACAAACTCTCCTTGAACTCCAATAGCTTAGTTTGGTGTCATTTGGTTAAGTAGATCTTGGTATGGTGGATTCGGGTTTGGTGGCGTGGTGTTTGGATTTAGGGTACATGATATGGTGGGTAGGAGGGTGGAATGAGGCCTTGTGGATTCAATACTTGGGGAATTTTGTAATTTGGTACTTGATTTTGTGGTGTTTGGTAAGGATGATTAAGAATTTATGGAGCGTGGATGGGGTTTTAGGGCGTTGGTTGGTTGGATTATAGTGGTCGGGCTACTTGTCATGGAGTTTGATCGGTAGTAGTAGTAGGAAATGGAGAACTTACTTATGGGGAAGAGTAGAACATATGGTGTAGAGTTGTAGGACAGATGGTGGTAGAAGTTTCTTAAGCGTTCCAACTCGAATTGGAACCTCCATTGTTCGAGTTCCCTTCCAAAGTCAACATCTTTCCATGCATATTTTCTACCTTCTTCTCGAGATCGGACATTCTTTCATGTATAACATCCATGCTCTGTTGCTTTCCCATCATAGATTCCATGAGATTATCAAGAGTTGTCCCACTTGAACTATGTAAGGAATCATCTCCCGGTACCATGATACCTTTGAATAAGACACTCAACACAAATAACCAAGACCAACAAAGATGAATCGTGTCGGTCTATGACTCTAATATGAGGCAAGGGACTCTAAAGAAACTGAATTCAAGAATTAAACTAATAAAACAAAATATATAAGAAGAAAATACACAAGAAATTAAGACACAAAGAAGAATGAATCAAGAACTAATTGAACAACTAAGTAGATTACGGTTTAGTTGTTGATTAGTTTCAAGACTCAAAGAAATGAAAGGAGGGATTAAGAGGTGAAATTAATGGTTTTGAATCTGATTTAGAGGAGTTTTGAAGTTTATAAAGTGTTCAAAATGGTTGGATGGGCATTGGGAGAGTGTAATTGGCTGATTTTCCATTCTAGTGGTCCCCTTATGTACTCTCCTTTGTCTTCTTCCTTGGGAAAATTCCCTTTTGATGTTGATTCTTTTCTTTCTTTGGAAGAATGGAACATTCTTTGGAAAAAACAAGGACCACCATTCTCTCACTTTCCTTTTGGATCAAACACCACCTTTTGAAAATAATTCAAAATGAAGATTTGAATCTTCCTCAAGAACACTCAAGAACACCAAAAAACTTCAAAATGCTCTAACTTTTCAATCCTTGCTCGAAATGCGATGAATTTTTTAACCTAAGATATTTTCCACCTCCTAATCACATTCCACACATAATTATAATCAAATTCCTCACCAAAAATTTCAGATTTCAACACTCACCTTCAATCTTCAAACTTGAGCTCCTCAACAATGGTAGATCCTCCGATTTAACTCTAATTGAGCTCAAATTCAAGATTTAGACTCTATTAGTGTTAGGGAACAAGAATGTAACACTATAAACACAAGATAGAACAAAATCAAAGACTCAAATTTTGACCTAGGCTAAAAAATAGAAATAGTAATTTTTTATGCTTTTTTAATTTTTCCACACAACGAGACCCAAGATTTACTTCGTGGAAACAAAATCAAGCTCTTCTTGAATACCAAATAATACGATATGAAACTATAAAAATGAAAAAAACACAAAAACTAAGGAAACACACTAAATACGAAATCATAAAATAAGAAAACAAGGAAATGAAATGATAAAGTAAAAGATAGATAGATTGACATAAACCGATAATGATAGAACAACCATGGATATACCAAACACCAGACCATCCTGTCAATAACCGACAATACCAACCTCTTATGAGAACTCAAATGAGAATGGATTTCTGTGCACACACATTTCTCACGAATCAAGAAACTCCCAACAAGTTTCTACAAAACACTCTCAAGTATATTTAAAACATCATCCAACAACTAAGTCTAAAATGAAGAAAAACTAGCTATTTATAGCCATGAGCTATTTATTACACAATGGGCCTAAAAGTAACCCTAAATTGCTATTGGTCCCAAAAGTAACCCAAAAGCCAAAACTAAAAAAGGTACGTCTTCATTCTTCAACCCTCATCATGAGAGATTGTAATACTAATCCTCATTTCTAAATCAAGGCCACACCGCGCTTTCACCCATATCAGATAGTCATTTTTTGGCCAAAATAGTTCCTACCCGTCCCTTAGCCTATATTACAACCCTTAAAAACCTACTTGATTCTGAGCTTTAATATTCTGATATTTGTGGAGTACTACATTAAGGTCAAGCCCATGGTTTATCTTTTATAACTTGTGAATTCTTTGGGAGAGCGAGTGTAGTTTGATTCTTGTACCCATTTTTTTTATAAATTGCATCTATGTGAGTGATTATTGCTAACTCTCTAGTTGTGAGGGAACATGTTTAATGATAGTTGGGTGATTTGTATGATATCTTTGAGTAAGTAATGTGCATGAGTTTATCAACTTGGTGAGTTAATTCATTAAGCTAGGATGTTTTTAAGTAGTATTCTTGAACTTTCAATTGTGTACATAACATGCTTAGTGTAAGGACTTGCATTCTGTGTAGTCATTGTTTTACTATATTGAGTGTCTTTCTTGTAGTAAAAATGTAGAATCTCCTCTACTTATGTTGCTTAGGGTAAAGATTTGTTCAAGGATTAACAAGGCTTTAAGTGTGGGGTGGTGATTTGAGGTAGATTTATGCACCTCAGTGTTGTTATTCGAGCTTATTTAGACTTATTTTTATGACAAAATTTGTGATTATTGTGTTAATAATGATATATTTGAGCATATAAGTGTTTAATTTTTTTATTACAATGTTTTAGGTGTCTTTCAACCAATTTTGTACTTAATTTGGTCACTAGAGTTCAAATGAGAAAACTAGTGTTACTAGCTTGAGCTAGGTGTTTTTCTAGTTGATCTCGATGAATTCTAGTGTGTTTAATTAGTACTAGTGTTATTATTGTGTAATTATATCGGGAAAAACTTGTTTGTAGTGTTCAAAGTTTAATTAAATCAAGCCAAGAGTCAAACAATAATTGAAGACCAAAGAGCGCAAAACTATTAAGTTTCTAGTTTATCGTCTTGGATGTTGTATTATTTTGAGCTCTAATTCATGGTGTTTGATGATATAGGATGCTTTTTGATTTGATTTATGATAATACATGGATGATGAACAAGCTGGAAATCTAGTAGAAATAACACCGCAAGTCTTAGGATGGAAGGAAAAATATTTAAGACAAGTTTAGATGTCAAAAGGGAATTCCAGTGAGGGTATGGGAATAGCCTCACAATGCATACCCTATTACTAGAGAGTGAGGCTCGTGGCACACACCCTATTCCCAGGGAGTGAGGCTCTCAGAACATATCTTATTCCCAATACGGCCATAATCCTCCTCATATAAATAGGACACTTAAACATATTGTAAAACACCTTAGATGACTTTACAACTTTGAGAAGGTCCAGAAAGCACTTCAATTAGTGTTTTTATTCTTTTAATTTAGTTTATTTATGGAGTTTATCATGTATTCATTTATCTTGATTACGGTTATGTCCATTAGTGGCTAAAATCCCTTTTTCTGGGCTAAGGCTAAGAACATGATTACTATTGCTTTGAATTGATTTGGTTTTGATTTCTGATCATATCTGGTTGTTTATTTATCCTTTTTATAACTATTTTAAGGATTAGAGACCCTTAGAATATATTTATTATCATCTTATGAGCCTAGAGAAGGAATAAGAGGATAGAACGTAGGGGTAAATAAAGTAAGGTACTTATTCTTTCATAAAATAAGGGATTTGAATTAGCATATATGATAGAGATATACCTAGAATCCTTATTTAGTTTATTATGGGATGAGATATAAATGCGTTGAGCTTGGTTCTCACATCCCCGCTCAATGATGTAGTTGTGGTACTAAGCTAGATAGGTGATTAGAGGCTCGAGAGACTATGATCATAATATCAACCTCATGAATCAACAACCGAGATAAGTAATCTAACCAATGAAGTTTAATATCTTAGTATGATTGTTTGCAATGCTTTAACGCCAGGTTTCTCTTTATTGATTGTCCAAGCTCTTAGTTTTTTTCACTATTTACTTTCTTTTAGTTTACAACTCAAACACTCTTTTGGTTACTTTTACACCACTTTAATCTTTATACTTAAATTAAAATTGGATAGTTGCTTAGTACTAGTCTCTGTGGGATCGATACATAGATTTTAAAGGGACACTTTACTACTTGGTGAGACCAAGTACACTTGCATGTGTGCTTGGGTACAATAGGGACTAAAGTAAACCTTAGAAGTGCCTTCTACTGGTAGATATATGGATAAGCTGAAAAGACAATACAGACTTTAGAGGATATGCTAAGGTCGTGCATGATCGATTTTGGTGGTAGTTCGGTTGACTATTTGGTTCTCGTTGAGTTGGCTTATAATAATAGTTATCACTCGAGTATTGGGATGGCTCTATTCGAAGCTCTGTATGGTAGGATATGTAGGTCTTCTATTGGGTGGTTTGAGGTTGGTGAGAATATATTATATATTCCTAACTTGGTTCACCAAGATATGGAGAAGGTGAAAGTGATTAGGCATAGGCTTTAGACTGCCTAAATTTGCTAAAAGTTTTATGTAAATGTAAGGCGAAGGGACTTGGAGTCTGATGTAGATGATTTGGTATTCTTGAAGGTGTCTCCTATGAAAGAAGTGATGCAACTTGGAAAAAAGGGAAAGCTCAGTCTTCGTTGTGTTGGTCCATATTATATTTTAAGAAAAGTGGGCAATGCGTCTTATGAATTGGAATTGCCTTCTAGTTTGGGTTCTATTAATCCAATCTTCCATATGTCGATATTGAGAAAATAAGTGGGTGATCCTTCCTTGGTTGTTTCTTTGGATAGTGTAGGCGTGTCAGATTCCTTATCCTATGAGGAAGTTCTGATTAAGATCTTGGATTAACAATTCCATCAGTTTGGACTAAGTATGTGGCTTTGATAAAGGTTCTGTAGAGGATTCATAAGGCTAAAGAGGCCACTAAGAAGCTGAAGAGAACATGACGTCCAAGTACCCATTCTTGTTTCCCGCTTTGGAAAATCGAGCTAGAGGTGTGTGTATTTCTTAGAATATTTATTTTTTGAATTTGTTAAAGGAAAATTTTAATTTCCTTGATATCTTTGTATTCTGTCTTTATTAAAGGTAAGAGTGGGTGTGTTCCGGTGTTAAATTATGCTAAAAGATATCTCGTCTCATCATTCAAGGACAAATGATCCTGGAGGAGGGGGGGGGGGGAATGTAACACCCCAAATTTTGTCCTTGAAACTTTATGAAACTTTATCCTTACTACCCAGACTATGACTCCCCTTATGAGTCGTAGGGAGTCTTGACGGGTCTTGTAGACCCAATCATATCCTGAAAAGTATGTGTGGATAAGTTTTTTGTCCTGAGTACGAGTGAGTTCTAATGAGTAATAAAGACTCAAAATGAGTCCTATGGTGCCTTCCATAGCATAACCAGTGTGATGTCCAATTGTTTCTGCTTTGACGATAACTGGACTATACGAGTTATAATAACTGAGTACGAGTCGTAAGGTAAGAATTGTAACCAAGTTAGTGTTGGTGGTCCTTGACACTATCCAGACTACTAGTAGGACCTTATAAGTCATGAGTGACCATACGATTCTCAAGTTCACTCATAGTGAATAGGCGAAGAGTTTTTAGTTTTTTTATTAAGGGTATTTGGTCAATTCCCTATTTTTCCTTTCTTGATCCCCACAACCATAAAGCACTTTAAGGGGTTATTTCTCATTCATAACACAATAAAAAATACTCTTAAATTCACTAAATTCTCTAAATTCTCTAAAGCAAGATGTTTAGGGTTTCCAAGAAGTTCATCAATTAGAGATCTCAATGGAAAATTCTCTCCATAACTTGATATTTCAGGCATATTACTCTTCCCCAATTATTACTTTATTAAAAGAATGTATTTAAATAGTTTAATTGGATGGTTCTGAATGTAGGTTTTGAATAATTGTGTCCCCTAAACCCACTTGTATAAATGACTTTGAATTGTGAAATTGCCAATTGGTTTGACTTACTCACCTATGATATTGGATTGCATTAATTATTAAACAATGAACATGGAATTTTAATGCCTTGTTATCTATGATTTAATTTAATAAACAAAGGGGGTTGAGGCATTCCCCTATGATACTGTGATTGTTATAGGATAGAGATAAGTTTGCAAGTGTACTGGTATAACGATACCTATGGTGTGCCTAATGGTTGGTTCATTGGTTAATTTATGGATTATGTGAAACTTGCTTTAAATTAGTCTTAATGGGGGTTGTGTAGCGAAGCCATGAAGGTGTGGGTCTTGGATGACATGTAGTGGACCTCATCTTTGCCGATGTGAGGTTTGGTCTTGATGACCAGTGTGCATAGTTCAGATTATTAATATATTTGTATCTTAGATTGACATGGGTCGAGGCATTCCCTATTCTTCCTTGATACATCCAATTTATGTGGCTAACACACATTGGGTCCCTTTTAGTAGGGGGAAATGAACCCAAATAGCCCGTGGGTTCCTGTTTATGACGGTTGATCTACATAGTCCTGGTTAAAGTTTTAATTCATTCTAAGGCTCGTTCCCTTTCCCGGCATGATAGGTTTATATATATATATATATATATATATATATATATATATATGATATATATGATTATGTGCATTGGATTGAATGATTTTGAAAATATAGATGATGGCATTATTTTATCCCCTACCCTTGAGTTACATGCTAGTGCTCAACCTACTAACCGTCTCCATACGTTATATCCCAACATGACGCAAGCACTGGAGATACTTCTACTTTATTACACAATGTTAGGTGGATTGGCTTGGTTTGTCAGTCATTAGTAGTGAAGTGGTGAGCTTCTATTCTCCGAAAGACTTGGTCATTTCATCATTTTCCTTTCATAGACTAGAATTGAAAAGTCCATATTAACATGATCATTGTCATTGTCATTGTCAGAGTCGGGGGCATGTCCCGACATTTTATTGATTTCAGTTTTGTTAGAAGGCTTTGTGGATTACTGTTGACTTGGGTGATGTTGGTTGGTTTATTTTGGACGGTTATTGATTTGCACAAATTATAAATCTTGTTAGAGAGTGTATGCGGTCGCGGTCAAAAATAGAACCCAACTGGGTTAGGTATCGAATCTCACAGGAAATACTGTGTTCACTAAGTATTGTAGTTGTTACTAGATTATTGATCGAAGGTTCCAGAAAAGAGGGGGATTTTGATTTATCAATTATATTCAAATATTTCTCACAGAAAGTAATCCAACTGTAGGTTATATTGATAATAGTAACTAAATAAGAGAAGTCAAACTAGAGTTATGGTTACCAAGATGCTTAAGCAGCTAGGGTTGTGAACTATTTTGGATTCCCAATGAACAATTCTTATTGCAAGAGTAATTGAATTCTATGGTTTACCCATTAGTTTCTCAACCTAAATGAGTAACTTATCCCTTAATTTTTCTAACTTAAGGAACATAGTATTAATTCAACTATAATCTCACATGGGTTGATCCAGTTAAGGCATCTACCTTCTATCCAAAGGTTAAAGCCTTTAGATTTATATAAACCCTTTCTTTTCCAACAATCACTTTTCTATTTGAACAACTGTTGTTCTCGGGCTCACTTTTCAAGTTTGCAATCAAGAAAAGTCATTAAAGTGAAGAAGAGTTTATGCAATATCAATTAATCATGGGAATCTACTAGATTCACAACCCAAAATCCACTTTTCACATCAAGGCTCCCATAACCCTAGTTATGGGATCTTAGCCACATATTTCCACCCAAGAAAGAGAAGAAACCATTGTGTTATTCATAAATTAATTCAAGGTTTACTTACAAAAGTCACAATTGTTGTTCTTCAATCTTCAATAGAAAATATTATAAAGGAATCTAGATCTATAAATCTCTAATAAATCTTAGAGAAAAACTATGTAACAGTGTATTTTTAGTATGAAAAACCCTAATAAAAGATAAGAGATACCTAATAAAACCTAAAACTAGGTATTTATATGTTCCCCAGCCAAAAAGGATTTAAAATTCAAACTAAAAAACCCACGTCTAAAGTAAAGGCCAAAGTGGTGGTTCGTCGCAACGCTGACGGTCCTCTACTTGGTCTGTCGTTGCTGATCCTGGAGAATCACTTTCTGGATAAGAATGAAGGTCAAAGTGGTGATCCGTCGCAAGAATGACTGCCCACTATTTCAACTGTCGCTGATGATCCTTGAGAGTCAAGTTCTGGATAGTCCTGACAGCTGAAGTGGTGGTCCATAACTAGACCGACGGTCTACCATGTTGGCCGTCGATGAACATTTTAGGATGCCTGATTCTGTTTAGCACTGATGGCCACAGTGGTGGTCCGTTGCAAGAGTTACGGTCCACTACATGGGCCGTCGCTGGGTCTTCTGAAGTCATGGATTCTGTTTGGACCTGACAGTTGAGTTGGTGGTCCGTTGCAAGACTGACTGTCTACCATTTTGACCATCAAAAGTATTTTCTGCTAATTTTCTGAGTCTTTTTCTTCATCTAGCTCCTTACCCTAGAACACTAAAAAACAACATTAAATGCAACCTTGGTTTCTTGAAAACATGCAATTTTCCCAAGAAAAAGATAAAAAATATTCTGTCAAAAGCCGGAACATCAGTTATCAGTTCTTGATTATAGACATGTCTTAAATTCTTTGAGCTTATCTTGTGTTATCTTGTTATATGTTTGTAATTCATCCAATGTTGGGGGTATGGTGTTTTTTTTCGCCAGGTGCAGGGGGTAGTATCCGGTCTTAGTTCGAGTTGAGATACCCATCACGGCTAGGCCCTGGTTTGGGTCACGGCATGAACTGCTTTAATTTTGGTTGGATTAACCATGATACATATTTGGTCGTGGCATGACAAAAAAAGAGACATACTCTAATCAAAACTCGCACTATTAGCATACAACTTCTCATTTCTCAACCTTTGGAGTACAATCCACAAATTTTCCTCATGATCGGCCTCACTCTTGGATTGCCCTAAAATATCATCTATAAATACAATGGTAAAAAAGTCGAGATATGGTCAAACACCCGATTCATCAATTCCATGAACATGTCTGTGGCATTGGTAAAACCTGAAGGAAATAACCAAGAACTCATAATGACCATATCGAGTTTGAAAAGCTATCTTTAGAATATTCGAAGCTCTAATCCTCAACTGGTGATAATCGAACCTTAAATCAATCTTTGAAAACACTAAAACATCCTGAAGCTGGTCAAATAAATCATCAATACAAGCAAGAGGATACTTATTCTTAACTGTAACCTTGTTCAATTGTCAATAATAAATATACATATGCATAGACCTCTATTTTCTTTACAAATAGGACAACCATACCCCAAGGTAATACACTAGGCTGGATAAAATTCTTGTCCAACAACTTTCATAACTAATCTTTCAACTCCGCTGGGGCCATTATATATAAAATGTATAAATATGGGCTTGGTGCCTGACTCAACATCAATAGCAAAGTCAATATCACGATCCGGTGGTATATTGTAAGATATGTAGGAAATACATCCAGGAACTTATGTACAATACTTACTAAATCAAACAGAGGCGGTGAATCAACACTAACATCACAAATATGGGCCAAGTAAGACAATCATCCCCTCTCTACCAAGTGATGAGCCTGAAGAAAGGATATAACTCTCTTAAGACTAGAATGAAGTGTACCTTTCATAGCTATCCTTGCCGCACCTAGTAAAGCTAAAGTCAAGGTCTTAGCATAACAATCTAGAATAACACGATAGGCAGATAACTAATATATACACATGACGACATTAAAATCTACCATATCTAGGATAATTAGATCTACCCAAGTCTCACAGCCCGTGAAAGTCACAACAAAAGATCGGTTCACCCGATCCATCACTAAAGAGTCTCCTATGAGGGTAGATGTACAGATAGGCACGTTAAGAAACTCACACATAGAATCAAAACCAAAAGAAAAATATGCAGGCGCATAGGAGAAAGTTGACCATGGATCAAATAACATAAATGCTAATCAACGAATAGTGATAATACCTATGATGAAATATCATAAGTCTCTACCTCAGGTCTGGTAGGTATAACATAGCACTATCCACGTCCACCACTGGACTGAGTAGCCCCATGACCACCACTACAGGCACTACTACCTTTGCCTTGCGCACCTCTAATATCACCTCTACTACCCTGAGGATCATCTCTCACCGTCGATATAAAAGTAGACCTAAAAATACAACAAGCGTAGTCCTTAACCACATGGACAAAATCATCAAACACATAGCAAACTCTACAGATGAACTCAATTTGAGAAGGAAAAACTGAGCTATAGCGACCATCTTAGGACTACGCCCGACTTCTAAAGCCGCTGAACTAGAAGACCTACTACCTGAACCTTGTGTTATGCCACAAGTGTACGTGATCTCACTAAGTAATACAGTGGACTTAAATAAATCCAAATATCGATCCCTCAATGAATTATTTTAAACAACTATCCAATTCTAGTTTAACTATTGAGATTAATTAGTGCAATGTAACCAAAAGAGTTTTGAAAGTTTGTAAACTAAAAGTAAACTAAAATAATGTGGAGAAGTAGAGACTTTGGACAAGTAATGGATGAAAATCCACGCTTAAGGCACTGTGAACAATCATACTATACTAATGAACTTTGTTCGTTAAGTTACCTATCTTGGTTGTTGATTAGTAGGGTTTATCATATGATCATGGTCTCCCGATCTCTAACCTTCTACCTAACTGGATATTATAACTACATCGTTGAGTAGGGATGTAATAATCCATTAAGATGCATACAAATATCATCCTACATATGAAACAAGAAAGACTTCTAGGTATATCTCTATCCTATATGCTAATTCAAATTCCTTATTTCATAAAAGAATAAGAACCTTGCTCTACTTATCTCTACGTTCTATCTTTCTATTCCCCCTCCCGAGTTCACAAGGTCGACAATATATGTATTGTAAGGGTCGTAAATCCTTAAAATATTGATTAAAAGGATAAACAAACAACCAAATATGATAAGCAATCCAAACAAGCTCAATTCAAAGTAAAAGTAAACATGTTCTTGGCCTAAACCCTGGAAAGGGGGCATTTCTCCACTAATTGACATAACCGTAATCTAGATGAAACAAACATGACAAAATCCATTCAAGAGATAAAGAAAAATCCCTAATTTAAGTTTTTTCCAGCCCCTCTCTATGTTTAAAATCCGTTCCATCACTTTCCAATTGATTTAACATGTTCATTTTATAATGGGACTTAATTTCCCAAAGTTTGCACCTTATCACGACACGGGGCTAGTTTTTGGCATCTATCTTCGAAATGTGAGATTATCACGGTGAGATACTGGATTGTTCTACTTGAGAATTTCTCCTTACCGTGATGTGGGGCTAATTTTTGGTGTCTAGTCCCACGACGCTGGCTTATCGTGGTAAGCCAATGGATTTTATTGACTTTAGCTTATCCTTCCTTGCTTTATTCTCTACTTTCCAAGCCAACGTCCCATATATCCATGCTCAAAAAATTGCTCCCATTTTATCACTTATCATTAACTTCTCATTCATGCAACCAATCGCATCTAATTTCATCAAAATTTAGCCCTGCTTAAACTAATCATGTCCATTAGATAAGAAACACAATTAAAGCTCAAATACTATAAAAATAACATATTTTATCTCATAAAATAAGTTCTATTATAGGTAAATATTAGTGATTGTACATATAAATACACCTAAGATCAGAACTCATTATACACATTAGAATCCATCGCGATTAACAAGAACAACACCTAGCTCAAGCTAGTAACACTAGTTTTCTCATATAAACTCTAAATGATCAAATAAAGTACAAACTTGTTTGAAATACACCTTAAAACATTTTAATCAAGTACTTGAACAATTAGATGCTCAATTATATCATCATTAACACTTTAAGCACATAAGTTGTCCTTAAAACAAGGCTAAATAATCCTGGATAACAACACTAAAGTGCATAAAGCCACCTCAGATCACCCTGTAAGGCTGCTTGCATTGGTCCACCATGGTACCCATGAAACCTCTAAATCTCTTCCTCAAGGAGTATGACCACTAAAATTCCCCTGAAAGCACACCTTCTTGGTGCCACCTAGGACGCTTGAAGGATAAACTTAGTCATCTTAGCATGATCTACTATACTCTAAAATGATGTCCTTGACACTACCATCTGGGCAGTATCCAGTTGAAGTGAAATATCCAACCCTTGAAATATCTAATCCCTTCACAAACATTCAAATCTTCTTAGATAAGTGGCAATACTGGTCATAGAATATTTTGATAAGGCATGGAAGCATGCCTCATACTCCTTAATAGACATAGAGCCCTACTCCAGGTGATCAAACTCATCTCTCACATGATCCCTCAAACTAAATGGCATGAACCTGTCTAAGAAAGCATCAACAAAATAATCCCATGTTATTTATGATGAACTAAGAGGTTTATAACTAATAAGTGACCTCCACCAATATCTGGCTAGATCTCCCAGCTAGTAGGTAGTGTAAGAAACTCCATGCAACTAAAGCGATCTTAGGTTATACAGTTTCTCTAGATATTTAATTAATAAATCATAAGCATCCTTACCCGCAACACCTCTAAACTTGTAGGACCCAAGCGAGTAAATCTCTTAAACCACTTTTGATCCTCAAAAGAAATAATAGAAATCAAAGAACTAGGAGGCATAGTGAATATAGTAGGCCGTGATCCTACCTAAGGAGGTAACATAAAAAAGCCAGAACCCCTTAACCCAAAATACCATGCTTGGATACAGTCACATAATAAGGAATGGTACTCATAGCCTATGAAATACCATAAGTAAATGTCCATATCGATGAGGGAGTCGTACCCAAAACTGAAGGAACACCACAAACAGTCTCTGGAATAGATGAAGGTACAGCACTCTGAGCTGGAGGAATACCAGGTTCACTCAACGAAATACTCTCCAAATATGAAAGTAAGGAAATCAATTAACCCTGCAAGATTAGGGTGGAAGAGCTTTGTGGAACCTGAATAGGACTCCTATCTCTAGCATACTCAACCTTGGGCTTAAGGTTGATTCCCCTAGATTACCTTTAGAAGGAGTAGATCCTTACAACCATCCTTTAACTTGATCCTATTTGTGTCCCCTGCCTCATCCTCTAGGCTGGGCCCTCCCATCGTGTGTCATCTTCGTATCCCTAGTCTAACTAGATCTAATCCTTATATCTGCATAAAAAGAGTAGAAATCTATTTAGAAATTAAGATATGGAAAAACCCATATGATAAGGAACAAAGTAAGTGAAATTTCCTAAAGATATCTTATTGTCTCTCTAAGATAGATACAGACGTCAATGTACCAATCCGTGAGACTTTACTAGACACCCTATTCTTACACTAATGAGATTAATGAACCTGGCTGCTCTGATGTTAATTTATCACGACCTAAAAACTCAAGTCATGATAGAAATTAATATAAGACTTACCATTTGACTTAGTATTTGGGGAGATATTTCCTGATTAGACTATTGTAGTAGCTTTATGCCGTTATTTACCTTAGTAAGTTGGGTTAAATTGTTAATATTTATTGAACTATATATTATGGGATCGAGGTTGTGGTTTTGATTGTATGCTAGGTAGGGATTATGACTAGTATAACATGACTTAACCTAATTAGAAAATTTGGAAAAGAAATGTGACCCGAACCTTTGCATAGGATACTTTGTATGGACGTAGAATCCTATTAGCCTTGATTTTAGGCATGATTAACCATAGATTTATATTAATACTTCTTTAGTATAAGACTTACTATTTGACTTAGTATTTAGGGTGATATTTCATGATTAGACCCTTATAGTGGGTTTTTACCCTTGTTTAACTTAGTCTCTCGGGTTACAGTGTTAATATTATATTAAAGTGTATATTATGGTCCCGAGGCTATGGTTTTGATACTAGTTGAGTACCAAGTTAGTATCTACCCCTTATGAGGATATGATTTTGGATTATAAATGCTTATATTTGTATGGCTTGGATATTGGTGATGACATGCATACTTTACGCGCAATATCATTTATTTAGTGGTCCGATTCCAACCCAATCCTTGATTTTACTACTTTTTCTAAAAGTTATTTATTCCCTTTTTTCACGTTTAAAATGGATTCTTATACGATGAAAATTGTACCTCCTTATTTAGTTAATTATAAACTTTTAGAACTAAACATGCTATTTTGGTACTTAGATCAAGATTAATTCTATTTCGTTAATTTCCACTCTTTTACATTACTATTTATTTCGGTTGAGAGAGATTTTACCTCTTTCTATACTATTATACAGATTTAGTCCTGATGTTGCTTTTATATATATATATATATATATATATATATATATATATATATATATATATATAGATATAGAGATAGAGAAAATTGATTATGATGGTTTTGAATTCCTGGTTTGGGATCAGGCAGTGAATGTGGATATCCCAAGTCCCCTATGGGCCCCTTCGTCCGTGAGCCATAGTGCAGGAAGAGGATGTTCTCCATAGGTCCTGCCTTTGCAGTCTACTATGCTAGAGGTGATACACTTAGGACATTTGGCACTCGGATAGGATATTGGTTACTATTGGTTTGTGAACATTCTTTCATTCATTCATATTCATTGCCTATCACCAGTAGATTATTTTGTGCTTACATATATCAGCCTTATAAGGGATTACACAGGTAAAAGCTATGATTGTTATTTGCTAAGTGCTTGCTTGCACCTTTCGAGCTTATGGGGGCTCAGTTAGGTTTTTGTCTATCCGGACTAGCCAGTTACTTTATCGTTTCTTATTATGGTTAGTAATGACAGGATGATTATGGATTGATACATAAGATTGTCAGTAGGTTTTTTTATTACTTTTCTTTCTCATAATAAGATATGTTACCGTTAGATTATCTCATGTTTAGTCATCCTTCAATTTGAGACCTTGATTATGCTAGCATTAGCTTTGCTACATGGCTAGGGTTCCTCGAGATGTTAAGTTGACTCCTTCATGTTATTATCTACAGTTTAAAACTATATATATATATATAGCGCACATATATATAACTATATATATACATATATAGACACACACATCTCTCTTTCCTTGTATATTCATATTGTATATCTATTCTTTGGCCTTGTACTACTACTATATATCCTTTTCCCCCTTCATTTGTATTTTGGACAGTGATATACGATACTGCACTTTAGTTCTTAAACACCGTTAGAACAGGATAGTTTACCTTTATTGCTCTATTAGGTTTATTATATTTAGTTTCCTTGGATAGTTGGTTGTAGTTTATATTCCTTCTTTACATGTTATTTATACTTGCATTATCTTTGAAGGTCAGGTCGATGCCTGCTGAGCACCACGTGTTTGGTACTCATGCTACACTTTTGCAACCTGCAGATCATTATACGAGTTTTTGTTATTGACCTGATGTTCGGAGTGTTTCTGTTTTCCCTCATATTGATAGGACTTATCTCTATTTTATATTTTGGAGATGGTTTATACGTGTACCTTTATGCTGTATTTCACTTTGTACTTAGATTGTATTAGAAGCTATTGTACTAATTTCACTAGGTTTTGGGATTGTATTTTATATTAGTATTTTATTTAAATTCTTTTTCATTATTTACTCTATTTCTCTGGAAAGTACATTTCTAACTATTCTGAATTATGAGTTGGCTTACCTACGGCGGATTATGGTAGGTATCATCATGCCTGAGAAATCAAATCGTGGGATGCACACTTCAGTACATGTTTATACATTATAAAAGGCTGAATACATATACAGGCCCCTCAACTATTTGACTTTTTTTGTATAGAAAACTTAATTAAACCATGTACCTATTGAACCCTTTACTACTTCATAAAATATTTCAATTGAACACAATTGTTGATGTGGTTCTGGCATGGTGTGACATGTGTAACGCACTCTCCAAATAGAGAGTGAGAAGCCATAATTAATCAAAAAGATTAAAAATAAAAAACCTCAACCAATCAAAAAAAGACACGTAAAATAAATTTAAAAAAAGGAAATAGTCACCATCTTCATCTTCTTATCTATATCTTCTTCTCCATTAATGGCTACAATCAAGAAAAAGAATATCAATTCAAATCACACTCATATACAATAAGCAACAATAATAATTTATTGTTTTACTCCTTAAAATTCACTTTTAATGGCTACAACCATATACACTTCCAAAAAAAATTATTCAGCCTATTAATGGCTACAACCATTTTAAAATTCACTCTATTAATGGCTACAACCATTTTTTTAAAATTCATTTTTGTGTCTTTTCTTTCTCTGTTCTTCCACCATTAAAATTCACTTTAACTCCTCCATTTTTCACCAAAACAACAACCACAATCAAGAAAATTAGGATAGTGAGGACCATAATTGATAGCTTATAGACTACCAAACATAGGAAATTGACACAAAAATGCAAAAATCAGCAAGCACATAAAGAGAAAAACAACACACTAAAAGGAGATGAAGAAGAAAAATTGCATAAATATAAAGATAATAGAGAGACCCTTACTCCTACCAAGTAAATAGCACAAGAAGGTGTTTCAAACCTTCAAAAAAACAACACCAATAGAAGCTCAAACCACTCTCTTAGGTGACCCAAAGGACTCACGCTTCCTCAAGCATACCTTTCTTGCCAAATTACCCAAGACAAGTGAAAACCAACTTTCAATTGCTATTAGGACCTCAAGTTTTGGTTTTAGGCCAACAACTACAAGACTAAAGCTACAAAATATGAATAATGTTCAATGTCATCAAAAGTCTAATGAAAAATGAAAGCTAAGGGTCTATTTATACTATTACAAGACAATGTCTAAAATACCCTTGATGAAGGGTGCTCATTTGGAGTGTAGAAAAGGAGTCTTAAAAGACCATAATATCCCTAAGTTGAGGTTCCTTTAGAGTGTATTCAAGGTTGCCTTGGAGTGTATTAAAATCTCTTCTTCATGTTTGAGCAAATACACTTCCTTAGTTGAAGGCATCATGCTCTCATAAGCTCTACGTTGCATGAATAAGGATTGAAAAGGCTCCAAAAGGGTTTTTAATCCAAAGCTTGAACCTTTGATAATGCCTAGTAATCTTTTTTGATCTTTATGCTTGTATCATCCTCTCCATCTTGAAAGGAATTTGTCCTCAAATTCACATCTAGCAACACTAAAGAGAGAAGAAAACAAGCACACAATCCTCATGGTAGGAGGGTTAGCATTAGTACTATAAATGATATAACCAGGCCAAGGGGGTACACTCTTGGAATATAGCCAATAATTCTTTGTTATGATCATGAAACACTTACTCCAAGCATCATAAAGGACTTTTCTAGGAGATACATCGAGGAAAGAGGAGTGCAACTCGAGACCATCATATATATCAACAAGCCAAGGTTGTTCACATTTGAAATACATCCATGGGTCCTTTGTGTGTGACATGAAGAGCTTAGCATGAATGGAACAAAGGAGATGGTTTTGGAAAATATCAAGAGATAATTAAAATACAATGGTCTTAATGGCTTCACTATACCCAAAAGGTAAGACTACCTTTGGCTTAGGAACCATAAGATAAATTTATTTCATTACCTCTACAAAGGACCTCATCAAATATGGTGCCACTATTGATCCTAAGGTCCACCTCACCCACATATCATCATCACTCAAACAAGGAAATTAGCCACCAAAATTACTACCTTTACATAATACCAATTCAAAATTAACAATGTTATCATCATAGGTAAAGAGGTAGTATAGGAAGGAATCAAGTGTGAAGACATTATGCCGAGGGGGTACACTTTTAAAATACAACCAAAAATCCTTTGTTTTAACCATGAAATACTTAGTATGATCAGTACAAAGGATAAGGATAAGGTAATTATCAAGGAAAAATAAAGACACACCAAGACAATTCCTTCCCCACCCTACTAGTGCTCCGGGATCAAATGGATGAAGTAGCCAAGGATATAAGCCGGGGTTACTCATTTATTTTACTAGGGAATCATACTAATAATCATCCAAAGTATTTGATTTTAATGAAAGATTAACATTCAAGAATGAGGATCTATGGCCTTGAAGACTTCTCTCAACAAGATGCATTCCATCCTTCACATCCTCACTAGTTGTTGGCAACTCACATACCTATGTAGACTCACCTTTGTTTTTGCAAAGGTAAACTAGTGTGTGAATATTATTTTCACTTGGTAATGGAACCTTATTCAATTTATAAGTGCTAGCACTAGATGGACACAAATCATTCTTACGAAAAGACTTGATTTTATCATGTAAAGGATCAACTAGTGTTTGCATACTCACAATAAGAGTTTGGTCCTTATGCAACCTAAAAACACCAAGAGTATAAAAAAAGGAAGATTTATAAACTTCTTCACTAAGAAAATCCGAAACTACACCACTTTGGCCACTACTAGCCATATTATAACAATTTAAGTTTCTAGGGGTGTAGAAGCTAGCTTTGTTACCTTGTAGATTATGGGAAGTGTGTTCTTCACTTGGTTTTTCATCATGGAAGCCTTCATGGTCCACATTACAATGGAATATGTCAAGGTTTCCCTTTGGACTAACTTCTTCATCACCTATCCCAAAATTGGGACTTTTGGCCTATGGCTCAAAGGGAACTTCCTTGGGCTTCTCCTCGGGGTTTCTAGGGTATTGAACCTACACATGAGAAGAGAGACTACTAGGAAAAATGATATATTTTGGGTTAGTAAGTAACAAGGGTTCTTTGTTGCCAAGATCCATAATCAAGCATTTCTTTCCCTTTTCTACTTCACTATCCACGATTTCCTTTATTCCTTTCCTTCTTTTCTTCACACTCTTCTTGTATCTCAATATCAAGATTCTTTCCATATTGAAAACTAACATCATCTCCCTCATATTCTATCACCATATCTTCTCTTAGTTGTATGGGGTGATTTCAATTTAGTGGATCTTGGTGAGGAGACATTGGATTACATTGGTGATGTATTTGGATTTGTGGCATGGGATTTTGTGGAGTGTGGTGTCCTTGGTAAAGTGGATTTGGGACTTGGTGATTTGAATTTTGTGGAGGTTTGGTGTAGATAATCTATCAATCTTCTCTTTTATTCTAATCACACCACCCTTCAAGGATACCATTTCACCCCTCATAGCATCACATAACTTCTCAAGGCATCATTATCATTCTTTATTTCCCTCCTCAAGGTATCATTATCACTCCTCATTTATCAGGCAAAGGCCTCAAACCTAGTAGGTACTTACTAGTTTGCTAATTAGTGATAGAATTAGCCTAAAAGAAACTAGGATAAAAAATTAGAAACTAGGAAATCTAAGTTTGGAGGTGAATTTTGGTTGATCACAAGTGATGATGTGGTACTACGTGGTTGGTTGTCACTTTTTAAAATTTCAAATTTTCCAAAACATTTGTCCCATCCAAACAAAACTTTGGGAAGAATAATTTTTGTATTTGGAGGGGTAATAAGCAAATTAGAGCTTTTTCAAGTCTCAAATGGAAATGGAAATACAATGGTCCCCCCCTGTACTTGCAAGTGTACTTTATTGTCCCCTTGTCCTCTCCTCCCTTTGAAAGAATAAAATATTCTTTGAATATACTTTTGGACGAACAACTTTTCCACTCTCTTTCTTCCCTTTTTTTTTGGGATCAAACAACACCTTTGGATATTCTTTTTCACAAAGATAAGAAGATATGAAGATCAAGGATAAACAAAATGAATATTCAAGTGTTGACCAAGTTTGACCAACAAGTAAATGGACTCCAAATCTGATTTTTTTGTAGATCTAGGTTCCTTATACCAAAACAAACTCAAGCCACTAAAAATCAGTCACAACACACGTCCAAATAGCAAGGTCAATTTCGGATATTAGCTCAAAAGCTTCAAAAACACCATGTTCATGGAGGTTTTTTGCTCAAACTCAACCAAACTTCACTCTAAAAGTAGATCTAGACTCCCTAGACACTAGAGAGCAAGGATATAGTGCAAGGAACTTCAAAGACAAAGTAAAAACTTGTAGATCTAAGTTTGAAATTCGAATCTAACACAAGACAACACTAGACACCATTTTTTTTTTTGTATTTTCTAATTTTGTGACTCTTTTTTATTTAAATTTTCTAAACAAGAACACTAAAATCAAGATTTAGGGATGTTGGAACAACCCTAATCAAGGCTTTGATACCAAATGATAGCCTATAGACTACCAAACACATGAAATTGACACAAAAATATAAAAATCAGGAAGCACATAAAGAGAAAAATAACACACTAGAAGGAGATGAAGAAGAAGAATTGCATAAACATAAAGATAGAAGAGAGACCCTTACTCCTACCAAGTGAATAGCACAAGAAAGTGTTTCAAACTTTCAAACATACAACACCAATAGAATTTCAAACCACTCTCTTAGGTGACCCAAAAGACTCATACTTCCTCAAGCACACCTTTCTTGCCAAATTACCCAAGACAAGTGAAAACCAACTTTCAATTGCTATTAGGGTTTCAAGTTTCGGTTTTCGACTAACAACAACAGACTAAAGCTACAAAATATGAATAATATTCAATGTCATCGAAAGTCTAATGAAAAACGGAAGCTAAGGGTCTATTTATACTATTATAAGACAATGTCTAAAATACCCTTAATAAAGGGTGCTCCTTTAGAGTGTAGAAAGGGAGTATCAAAAGACCATAATATTCCTAAGTTGAGGTGCCTTAGAGTGTATTCAAGGCTGCCTTGGAGTATATTAAAAGCTCTTCTTCATGTTTGAGCAAATACACTTCCTTGGTTGAAGGCATCATGCTTTCATAAGCTCCCATTTGCATGAACAAGGATTGAAAAGGCTCCAAGCAATTCTTTAGCTCGAACAAGATCCACTGGCAGAGAATAACAATTGTTGATTTTCTTAAGACTTCTTGGTTGGATCTCTTTTGTCACTATTTCGAAGAGAAATTCAAATATAAAAACTAGATATCTCTTCAAATTTATAATGTTGTTTTGGTTAGTCTTTTTCCTGAGGTATTCATGATTAGTTTTGAGTCATAGAGTAATTTGTTTGTTAAAATCAAGATGCTTGGATATTATCTAAAATTTATAAAGTTGAATAAACTAAGTACATGTTTTATTTCTTTTAATTTTATAATGACGGAATACATATGCAGGCCTGAACCATTTCACCTTTTCCGTTTAGGCACCTCAATTAAGCCAGGTACCTATTGAACCCTTTAATCCTCCACAAATGATTTCAATTGAGCCCAATTTACTGACGCGGCAAAAAATATAAAATGTGTGTAATACACACGCTGATGATGTGGCAAAGTGATGAATTAAATAATGACATGTGGCATTTTAACTTAAAATAATTTTCAAATATAATTAAAAAAAATCATTAATATCCCCTCCTGCCTGCCCGATGGTCCTCCCCCCCCCCCACTTCCCTTCCAAACAATATTTTCTCCATTGTTGAACACACAAAAACAAAAAAAATAATGAATCTTCTTCTTCTTCTTCACTTATCTCCTAAAAAATTTTTCTTTTTTTCCACCATTGAAGCACCTACCCCGCAGCTGCCTACCCGATCTTCCTCCTTCCCCCCCCCCCCCCCCCCCTCTCTCCCTCTCCCTTTCTCCATCGTTGTGCATACAAAAGTAAAAAAAAAAAATTGAATCTTCTTCTTCTTCACTTATATCCTAAAAAAATTTCTTTTTTTTCCACCATTGAAGCACCCCCTATAGCTGCCTACCCGATCCCCCTCCCCCTCTGCGTCTGTATCTGTATTTTTGCATATAAAAAAATGAAAAATGGTGAGTTATGGAGAAGAAGATGATGACATTTTTTCTCTTTTTATTTCTTTGATATATTTTTTTCTTATTAGTTGGATTTTTTATGTTTATTTTTTTATTAATTACTGATACAAGTATAAAGAGCAAAAAAAAAGTACAAGGCATTATCAAAAGTTCAAGCTTCAGATCGAAGACCTATCAAGTCTCAGTACACCCAGTTTGATTTATATTCATGAAAGAGTAGGATCGAATAATTTTAATGATGAAGTTTAAAAAATATATGACTATGATTTCTTTTCATTCTAATCACGTTTCAAATATATTTAATGTTATTTTCTTTCTTATTTCTTTTTTTAAATAGTTATTTTTCAGTGTTTACTTGGAGAAAGAAGAACATATAAATGAAGAATAGAAGGAGAGATGCATTATTATATTTATACCTTATAATATTTCATTGCAGAATTTATATTTCATATATTTAAGTCTCATTTACTTAAATGGGAAGAGAAATAAGACTCTGTTCTTATAATCCATCTATATCTAATAATAGAGGTAAAGTGCTACGTGTTAACACCACAAAAAAAAATAGTATTTATCATTAAAAATTAAGAATTAAAATAATTTTTAAATTTATCTCTATTTAAACTGCACACTAAAAAAAACTTACAATCACAATGAAAATTTCTATTTTAAAATTAAAGACTACAATACATTCACACAAAAAAAATGGTTCCACAATTTGTCTACGATATCTCATTTTCCTCTTTCAGTTTGTCCCTTTTGATCTTTTGCTTCTATTCTTTTTGGTTGAGAAAATCGTGAGGTATAATCAATAGTTTTGGGTAAGAATTCATGTTGCAATATTTAGGTGAGTACTTCTTAACTATATATGTCAAATATTTCAGTACTTTAATTTTCTTCTAATATTTGTAATTTTGTCTAAATTAAGAGAATAGATTGCTTGTAACAGATGTGTTGTTTGATATAATTGAACTACCAAGAATAATGTTGTGGAATCATTCATCTTCAGAATGAAAGATAATCAAGTTAAAGAAACATGCCGAAGAAAATGAGGCATACAACAAAACATAGGAGGGTGATTTTTACAAGTTGAAGAGGATAAACATGCAGAGAAAGGTGAGCGACAGAACTGTTTCAATATGTTATTTTAAATGTATTCAAAAAATGTCATGGAAAAAAGAAAAATGAATAAAAGGTGCTATTGGTGATAAAATTTTAGTTTGTTATGTAGTATCACCCCAATTAATCTTCAATCACTTTGGCTTGTATGTATGTTTTTTTATTTTATTGTTACTTAATAATAAATAAAATAATGATGCTCTCTTCTTATTATTTAAACTTTTTATTTGAATAAAGCAATGGACAAATAAAAAAAAATGTTTATTGTATAACGCAAGGAAAACGAATGTGATTAGGTTCTTTACGAAAATTTGAATACAAAACTATTTTATAGCTGGAATTGACATACTTTTCATATTTGAATTTGAAATGGACATAATTAATCTGAGATGAGAAATTTTCACATTATATTGTGGATAAGATTATAAAATCATATAACTAAAAGTCTAAACTCTTGATAAGATATAATAAAAACTAAAATTTTAAGTAATTAAATCAAAAAGAAAAGTAGTTCAAATAAATTTAAATAGATTGAGTATTAATTTATTTCATTTTTAGTCTTTTTTCCAATCAATAGATTTTTATAAATTATAATATGAGGAATATGTTTTTCTTTAATTGAGGGCATGAATTTTAAAAAATCTTCCTAAAAGTTCTCCTACCATAATCTCAATACTTAGCCATCATTTATCTATGTTTATTAAATTAAATTATGCTCTTAATATATATTAGATAATTTACTAAAATACAATAGGAAATTTTTCATTATTATTATTATTATTATTATTATTATTATTATTATTAATTGATGATAATTATAATTAGTAATTATTATTACTATTATTATAATTAATACTACTACTACTAATAATAATTATAATTATAATAATAATCTATAAATAAAAGACAAACAAAACAAAAAAAAAAATACAAAAGAAAAGTCAGGAATCTACTAATCAATTTTTCATGTTTGGCAGCTATAAATGGTATCAAAGCACAACAATTTAAACAGTACAGAAGAGATATATATATTAGAGTTAGAATATACATGTTAGAGTCAAAATTAGATTTAGAGTTAAAATAATTTACTTATAATTAATTAATTATGCGAAGACCATTTAAAAATAGAGAAGCTTTTAGAAAAATTAAAGAATCTTTAATTAGTAATTATTCAGAATATATAAGTCTACATAAAACAAAAGAAAATCCACAAAAACTAGCCTACTTAATTACATTAATATCTAGTATTGAATCAAAATTAATAACACATTTAAAATCTAGAAGAATGAAACATATACCACCTAATTTTATCATAATTAGGTGGTA
>NC_061113.1:70540884-70563646 GCF_002878395.1 Capsicum annuum | reverse complement strand
GTACAGGTATATCTATTTATGATTATGAATAGCTAATTTCATAATTCCCAACAATCATGATATGATAAAATAAATTCATATTAGTTACTTTATAGTAGAATTATTCGAAGAATAATATGTTAAGAAGTTTATTAACAAAGAGGAAACGGAGAAATATCCCTAAGGACTATGCCATCCAAAGGCGAGACTTTTAGAACGAAGTCCAACCATTCATACACAGTAATTGCGGAACTTTGAATCATAATAAATACCACAAGCCATCCGAAAACCTGATATCAGAATGTAAGAATAATCTAAATCCAACTCAAAGTTTGAACATACAACTGGAAATTTGAAAACTAAAAGACTATATCTGAAATACAAAATAAGACAAACTAGATAAGAGGAGGTCTATGGTCGACTCTAAAGGAGTAGAACGTCCAAAACTTCAAATCACCGCCTGAACTTAGCTGTCGTGTAGTGCACTCATACCCTAATCTGGATCAAAAGGGCATAGTAGGGTTGAGTACGGTCCACTTGTACTCATTAGCTATCATAGACCAACTGAGCAAAGTAGAAAATAAGGTATATAAATACACATTATGGGAACGTCTCCTGCAATCAGAAAATATCCCAAACGGTAGCGCACACCGTCTCCACTTTTGTTTAAATCTATCACATAAACCAGATACAAGTACAAAAAGAAAATACAAAATATATAGACATCAAATCAAACATAAACGCACGACACAGAGATGCATGATGTATGAAATAATGAGGATGATAATGAAGATGATGTGATATGTTTGAAGTTATTGCATAACCTATATATACACTTACCGAGTACTTATGCTTCCAGGTAGGACCCATGGGGGGTTCGCACTCCATATACAATCTCAATGCTCAATTCCAGTCTCAATATCTATATCTCCTCTTTGACTCGTGGACTAAGACAAAGGCTTTTGATAAAGTATCACATTTCTGTCCAAAATCATTCTTTCCACACTATTACCAATATATCATAAATGTATGTATGATATGCGGATGTAATGCTCATAATAAAATAAGAACGAGGATCTTAGATCCAATAAATATACACACACATGAGCTTAAAATCCACTTAATAGGTCAACCTCCATCATTCAACATAAGCCATGTGCCATTAAAGTGAATAACTCAAGTAAGACATCAATAATACCACAATAAACCCAATTTAGGCATTTCTAACCAAAGAAAATAATCCAACGTATACACAAGACTAATAATATATGATAATATCCCCATACAAGCAACATATAGCAAATATTATCTTAAATTACCAATAATATCAACATAAATCCCCCACCTGGGCGCATAACATGGTACAAGCCCAATGGCCATCTTAGTCTTTGAAGACATCACTGGAGGCCAAAACATAAAGACTAAAGAGTTGGTTACCTCAAGGACACAAGAACATGCATGGAGGACCCATTTTGAGCATGCCATAAAGTAAACCCGTGTGTGAAAGATTGTATGGGGCTTACCTTTGATGTCAATCTGAGACTACAAGTTTTGAAGTGTGACCCCACGGTTTTGGAGCATTGAAGAAATACCCCTTTATTGATGCCTTACATTCCAAGGCTGCCATTTCATTAAGGGTATTTTGGAGATTGCATATATTGAAGAAACATCCCATCAACGCCTCTTTCATTAAGGAATATTTGGTCCTTTTAACTTTGTAATAAGCTAGTCTATAAATAGTCACTTATTAGTCTTATTTTAGTTAGTTTTTGGATATTGAATATTTAATAAAAATATTCTTGTACTCCATTGGGAGTGTTCCAAGTAGTGTAGGGCTTGGAAAATCCATTAGTGTAGGGCTTGAATATTGATTTTTTCTTAGAAACAGTGGTTGTAAGCAGAGTTGATTCCCTTATCGATCACCGTAAGAGCTTAATGTTGTTATTACATTCTTTAGGGGTTTTCTCGTTTGATACACGGTTTGGTTCCTAATTCTTGTAATCTCATATGTTAAGCTATCTATATTTACATTATTGGATTTTTGTTATTTTGTCTCGATTTTGGTGTTGCTGCTATAACTTATTTGTGTTTTATTATCGGCTTTGGCTTGTGTTGTTGGCTGGTTTTAGTGTTTCTTATCTGTTATTGCGGCTTGATTTCGAAATAGTTTCTTATTTAAAGGACTCAAATAAATAAAATTATATATGAACTTGAATAAAAAAGGTTACGATAAATTAAAACTACAAAATCACACAAAGAAAAGGACGATGAAAGAAAACGGACTCAAAACTAATCAATCAACTTAGTAGATGAGTTACTAATTGATGAGTAGTTTAAGAATAGAAGAATAGATTTAAGAATCGAGATTGAACCTAAGAATCAAACCTTGAGAAATGGAGTTTTTAGAGTGTTGATATGTTTTTTAGGAGCTGAATTGACATTGAAAAGTGTTGATAAACTTGGATTGGTGTTGTTGGAGTTGATTCACGTAAAAAGGAGGTGATTTGCGATCGGTTTTGGTGGTCTGCATTGGGATTCAGTGCAGGAACCTTGAACGCAACTTGGCCCTCCCTTACTACCTTGAGGTGTGTTTGGGGTGTGGCCACAGCTTGGGTACAGGTTGGGTGCAGATGGAGAGTAAGTGGCCTGCCCCTCCCTTTTTGTTTGGGAAAAATTAACCTTCCAATGGTCCCTCCCTTTGTACTTTCTTGTTGAATATCCTTAGGATTTTCTTAGATGCCTTCGTACAAACACCTTTTTCACAACTTTTCCTCCCTCTTTTGAATCAAATACCACCTTTTGGTAAGAATTTAAGATGAAAATTTGAATCTTCCTCAAGAACTCTCAAGAACACCGATACTTCAAAATCCTCTAACTCTTGAACCGATGATCGGAATGCGATGACATTTTGACCCACGAATCTTTTCAATCTTATAAACACATTCCACATGTCATTTTGACCAAATTCATAACCAATTTTTCAGATTTTCATTTCTCTTCACTTTCTTTAAGTTCAAGCTCTCAACAATGATATCTGACTCAAATGGACTCCGATTAAGTTCATATTTGAACCCTAGACTCCTATAGTGTTAGAGTACACAAATCTAACACTAGAAATACAAGAAAAACATAAAATAAAAAATCAAAATTTTACCTAAGAACAAACATGTGAATAGTACTTTTTTGGGATTTTCATTTTGACACTGCCTTTTTTGTGGATTTTCAAGATAACAAACCCAAGATTGACTTCATAGAAATAATATCAAGCTCGGCTCTGAAACTAAATGATACAAAACAAAATACAAAAGTGAAAAACAAATGAAAACGAGGGGAAAACAATGGGAAATAAGAAACACATATAAAAGATAAAAAGGATAGAAAGATAGATAGATAGACACAAATGATAAGAAAAAGGACAACCAAAATATGTATCAAATCAAACGACCTTCCTTAATGTTACCACGAGCACCTAAATCTTACGTATACCTCAAGGGAATTGGATTCCCGAGCAACCCACGTTATTAAATAAGGTATCAACACAACGTAATAAAGTTTGCCACAAGCTAATCCAAGCTTATCTCATACTTTCAAAAGTGTTTACATTCATTAATCATCAATAATATATCTACTAAAATGAAAAGAAATTCTATTTATAGTCTAGGCTAAGTTATTACATCTTATGGGCCCAAAAGTGACCCATTTAGGAAAGACAACCACATAGAAGCCCATTAGGAACATGCTTAAGCATATGGGGCGCACATGGGGAAAATCCCAAGGGTGTAATGGTCTATTTTGACCCGCTCTAGTGGATCTAGAGTGGGTTGGGAGAACCTCTAAAGTGGATGGGGCGTATTTTCTCTTTCGGGGGCTTTCTAGCCATGTTTGGTCTTCCCTTGGCCTCTCTAACGTCTCTTGACTCTCATTGATCATCATAATCATCCAATGGATGCCTTTTGATAGCCATCAAGATATTATCAAGTGTTTCTTGGTCCATAAGCATCTTCTCTAGGAATCCATAGGCCATTTGGATTGTATCATCAACTCATTAGGGAAGTCTTGAGTACCAAATATTGTTCAAAATTAAGATGAAATAGAGGTTTACACTAAGTATTTTGTTAAATTCCTGGATGAATTCCTTGATGTGTTTTCCATGATTTAAGGGCATAAATGGGTGTTTAGGCATTAGTTTTCTTGTTCCTAGTGTCATTTGCGCATTGCGAACATAATTTGGAAGGAAAGACTTACATTCTTGGGCTACCATCATCTTAGTCCATCAGCCTGAAGTATCGCGTCAAGATCACTATATGGCAATCGCGGTAGTACCCCATGATCGCCGCATCTGAGGGTAGTTTCATAGACCTATCAAAACTCCTAAACTTTTATTTTAAGCCTGAATTTATCTTGAGAGGCCATTTTTTTAGCTTAGCCAAGTCACATAGCATTGTTTTCCCATGATAACATTGATTGTTAATGCTTTGTATTGCATTCAAGACTCTCAAGTTAAAAATGCTAGATTATGATTAGACTTGCTTCATAGTCTTCAATGTCAAACAGTTTACTAAAAAGACCTTACCCAGACAAAGTTGCTGCTCGAGAGGGCTATAGAGTTGGAAAAAGTTCCTCAGAAGATCCCGACCATTCATTATAGACTTGTGGCCACCTGGTGGAGGTGCTTTGCCACAGAACTATACAAATCTAATGAGCATTAGGTTAGGGAATTCTATACAAATCTCAGCATAGTATCTATCTCCAACCCAGTTGTGAGAATGGGGAAGAAGGTTTATTTTTGGGCTAATGAGATCAATGATTTGTATGGGCTGCCAGATTTTAACATGAGAGCTTACCACGATATGGATTGTGCTTAAGGTAACTAGTTGGTTGAGAAAACTTATTCCCAGGAAAAGAAGTCATATGGGCCGCTATAAAAATAGGGATCACTTGGAATAAGATCATGGCTGAGGCTCAAATCTGGTTGACTATCATTTGCAATCGTGTTTCTCCAAGTACCGACATGACTTATATCCCCGTCATGCAAGCTCAGATGGTAGATGTGTCTCTTAGATGACATCCACTTGAATGTAAGTTAGTTCATACTTGCTGACATTAGACATTATAAGAACAAAAGAGGGCCCCTGCTCATGTTCCTATCATTGATCATAGAATTTTGCAGAAGAGCTAGAGTTAAAGAGCATCTTGACGATATTTGGGTAACCCCAAAGACCCTCATTTATTCTCTAATGATCTGGGGAGAGGGGGCACTCGGGAAGAGCAAGAAGAGCAAGGTTGAATTAAGTAGATCAATGGCGGATGATATGGATTCTAGCAGGACATCCTCGGCTGGGCCATTTGAGGAAAGATCAGGCCAAATATAGAATATCAGTGAGCTAGTGTCTAAGCTACATTAGGTCTTGGGAGAGCCTTTCACCACTCGTCATTCCTACATTACTCAGACTGATTGATAGAGGTTTCTTGAGTACTAGAAGAAGAAGGAAGATGCCATTGCCAGACTTGAGCAGGCCTACTCTTTATTGGCATGATTATATCAGTCATGCAGGAGAAACATGACAAAATGTGTAGGAGAAGGAAGAGGAGAGACAAATTCTTCACCCGCATATGGAAAGGGGCGAAAGGACTATGAAAGGTCTTGAATACTAAGAATAGGCTCGCTTCTAATAGAGTAGAGGTAGATGATAACATTCCAGCTGATGGTCAGAGAATGATGAGCCACGGTCTGATCAGGATGATAATTAGGAGAGAGCTAGTGATGCCAGAACCTGAGGTGGTTTGAAGGAGCCCCTAAACTCTTTATATGCTTTATTGATATACAATGAGTGATACAGATTGAGATACGAAATATAAAATCTACCTAAGGAAGGAAAAACACAAATAATACAAGAATAGAAGATAGGTAAATTGACATAAGAAACTATATGGAATTAAGAACCAACGAGTGTATCAAACTCAAAGACCCTTACAACTATAGATTCAAACACCAATTTCTTACGAGGACAAAGAGGTATTCATACCCTCAAAACCCCCGTTTCTAAGAAAACATTCAATACAAGTTTCACCAACACTCTTTCAAGAGCAATATTCATTCAATATATAAAGCAAGCTAATAAAAGAAATAACCCTAACAAGTAGCTATTTATAGTCTAGTACAAAATAGGCCCAAAAGTAAGCCATGCATGAAATTACTAAAATACCCTTAAGTGAAATTATTACTCAAATGCTGTAGGTTCACACTTTAAAATGTGAAACCCCTTTGAGGGGCTCAAAACATATTCACACACGTCCATATTCATGAATAAGCCTTGAAGGATTTCCAATTCCCGAGCTTGGCTCCTTGTAAATGGTTTTGAAATCTTTATGACTATATCATCCTCTCCATCTTGAAGGGTATTTGACCTCAAATTCATGGCTTCATCACCGTAAATGGTGTTAAAGAGTGAGAGGTCACATACATTAAAGGTATTGTGCACTTGGTATTTCTGGAGGAAGATCGGTCTTATGTGCAATATCATTTATCCTTTCAATCAGTTAAAAGGGTACATCACCCCTCGACATCAACTTTGATTTTCTTCAAGTTGGAAACTAATCCTTCCTAAGGTTCCCCCATACCCAATCACTCGGTTCTATCACAAGCCTTCTTCTTCCCTTGTTGGCTCTTTTAGAAACATCTTGGTTTCTCTTCTCAAGTCGAAGTCTCACCTTTTCATGGAACTTTTTCATGGCTTCCACTAATTTGTTTACATCTAAAATCAACACAAGATCTCTAGATAAGTGGGTTAGATCCAAAGAAGTAAGGGGATTTAGATTATACACACACTCAAAGGGGGTCATACCGATAGTCGAATGGATAACGCAATTATAAGTAAACTCAACTAGGGGTAGGTGATCTTCCTAAGAAGTCATCTTACCCTTAACCATGGAGCGTAACATAGAACCCAAGTTCCTATATACTAAATTCATTTGGTTATTGGTTTGTGGGTTGTAAGAAATTGAGAATAACAATTTTATACCAAGCCTACCCCACCGACTTTCAAAAATGACTTAGGAACTTGGAGTCCCTATCACTAATATTGGTTCTAAGGATCATATGTAATTTAACAACATGATCAACAAACAATGATAATACACTAGATCCATCATCATTCTTAGAAAATGGGATGAAGTAGGCCACCTTTGAGAAGCGGTAAACCACCACAAAAATGATATCCCTACCCCTCCTTGTTCTTGGCAATCCCAAAACAAAGTCCATAGAGATGTCAAGCCATGGGCATAGGGGGTGGTCAGTGGGGTATACAACCCTTGGGAAAGGAGGTGTGATTTGGCACTCTTATAATCCATGCATTGGCCACAAATCCTAGTAAAATCATTAGCATCTTTGGCAAATAGAATTGTTCCTCTAGGATCCTGAGGGTCTTTTCAACCACAAAATGTCCCATCAAATCACCATCATGTGCCTCTCTTACAAATAATTCTCTCCAAAAGCTAGAGGGCACAAATAACTTTCTGTCATTAAACAAATACCCATCAAACTTGGAATAGGGAGTGACAACCCCATCCTTGATCTATTTTACCTACCCCACTCCTCATAATCCCTAAAGATAAGGGAAAATATGGGGTCCTCAAGATACAACATGTAACGCCCCAAAAAATGGGTCTAGAGCGTCACACGGTACTTGAGGCAATGAGTAGCCCCAAGCTAATCCTTTGAGCCATTTTTATTCAGTTCAACACAAATCAATGGGGTTTCCATAAATAACCCTCAAATATCAACAGAGTAATCATCATCCAAGAATAAAAGAATTTTAGAAAGATAACAAAATATGACTTATTAGTCAACTCCCAACATCTATACTAGTCTGACAAGCCTATAAGAAAATCAATAAAACCAGCGAGCCATTGAGACATTCCCCAACTGTCTTATACTCAGTTATCAAATGTAAACAATTCTGTGAAACCAATATCAGACATCACGTCCTCAGAACATGAGGACTCACCACAACAGAGGATGTAGAACAGCATGCCGGAAGAATCACTTTCAAACCTGGAACTAAGCAACTGAACCTACATTCCGAGAAAATGCAGCCCACATCCAAAGATGTGGGTCAATACCATGGATAGGAACTGAGTATATAGGCGTGTATGCAGTTGGAAAAACATCATCATCATGAATATTTATAAGAAATATGCAGGATGTATGAAAGACTCACATAGTCCAAAGAAAATCATCATAATCATAAGAGGATGAAATAAGTACAATAACACATGTGAGTCGTCATATAATTTGTCAATCACTTTCAGTTCATCAAGAATATCAATTCTCATAATGTAAATATCATTTAAAACTTTCGAAAGAATAACTTTCACAATTCCACTTTCAAATCACTTCACCATTCACCATAGACACAAGTAAACACACAAACACTGGGAGATCCTATAACCGACATAAACCATGTGAGCTACATGGAGTCCAACGTACAACCAACGTTGGGGAGAGCCGTCCTATCCTTGCCATCGAAGTAGGACTATCGATATAAAATCCACACAAACTAGTGATCATTATATAAATCAGCCTCAGGCTCACTCCTACGGGAGAACGTAGTTCTAAGGAAGTAAGGTCGCTTTATACCTCCCACTCGGTGCTAAAGATTTCTCCCGAACTTAGCTCAGATCATTTCGAAGATAATCCATAACAAAAAAATTTCAGTAATATATAAATATACATCGGGAGCCATCATGCTTCTCTTCTATCAAAATCAACCACGTTGTGAATTTCTTTCACACTCGAGTTCAAAACAACTCCATTAAGACCAAAAGGTCAAATCATTCAAAATATCTCAAATATTCAACATCAACATGCTTATAATACACACTTTCTCAAAAAGCACAGTTTCCAATGGGGATTCACGACCCAAATATCAAAATCATGATAAATATTGTTCAAGATTCATGCTTTATATCTCCACACATGTAAATTCCTCTTTCAAAATCATAAACATCAAGATTTCAAAATAAAAATCAAATAATTCTCGAATCTGTCCTTTGGTGGACTATTTTGATAGTCTGAAGTAGATCAACCATAACGTTTTACTTCGATATCCAAATTGGATGAAACCAATTTTTTTAGAAAGAGGACTCTCATATCTGTCCGTTGATATATAGTATGTCATCCAGATAATTGTATACAAGGAGTTATGATCATTTGAAGTTGACCAAAAAATTCGCTTTTGATAGGCTGAAGTAGATCAACCATAACTTTTTGCTCCGACAGACAAATTGAATGAAACCAATTTCATTGGAAAGAGGAGTCACAGAGCTTTTCGTTGATATATAGTAGATCACCCAGATCATTATGTAAAAGAAGTTAAGATAGTTTAAAGTTGGAGAAAAATACACCAGGCCTCAGTACTTTTTCCTGCACTTTTTACTGTTCACTACTATTCACAGTTCGATCGGAATGTTCATAACTCGTCGCTCGGGTGTCTGTTTTGGATGATCCACATATAATTGGAAAGCTTATTCGATACTCTACATAATGGTGGGTCATAATATAAGACATTCCACATGAAAAATTTATAATTCATTCTAGAAGATAGAACCCAACACATTTACGCACAAAATTTCAATGAAAAATTTCCTGGGGTATTACATCATCCCCCCTTGGAAACATTCATCCTCAAATGACGCTAGACATGCCAAGATTAGATAGGGAATAGAGTATTTAGATGAAAGCATTCGTTAGACTCATCACCACATCGTTTGTCACTCTGAATGCAACATAGAATGCATAAATTCAAGAAAGTACAGCTGAACACATAATAAATAACAGCTGAACTTCGGAAAAAAGGTGCGGGTACTTGGATCGCATATCCGCCTCAGCTTCCCAAGTTGCACCCTCAACAGATTGGTTTTGCCATAACACCTTGACCAAGGGAACTTCTTTGTTCCTTAGTATTCAGACACTGAAATCAAGAATCTCAACAGAAATCTCATCAAAAGAAAGATTTTCTTGAATGTCAGCACTCACAGAGGAATCCGCTACAACAGCATCGCTAATATGCTTTCTAAGCATGGAGACATGGAATATTGGATAAACAGAGGACAGCTGGGAAGGCAACTCGACCTCATAAGCTACCTTACCAACACAGCTAAGAATTTTGTAAGGACCAACATAACGGGGAATAAGCTTCCCCTTCTTTTTGAATCTCTACACCCCCCTCATGGGTGAAATTTTTAGATACAGTAGGTAACCAACTTCAAACTCAAGGTCACTCCTTCTAACATTTGCATATGACTTCTGACGATTCTGCGCAGTTTTCAACCTTTCCTAATCAACTTAACTTTTTTCATAGCCTTAAATACCGAATCAAGACCACTCACAGCCGCTTCACCCACCTCGAACCAGCCTATGGGTGATCTACACTTTCTCCCATATAAGGCTTCAAACGGAGCCATTCCAATACTAGAGTGGAAACTGTTATTGTAAGCAAACTCTATCAATGGTAAGTGATCATCCCAACTTCCCTTAAAGTCAAGTGCACAAGCTCTCAACATATCCTCTAAGGTTTGGATGGTCTGCTCAGCCTAACTATCAGTCTGCGGATGAAAAGTGGAACTTAAAAGCACTTGGGTACCAAGACCCTTCTTTAAAGCTTTCAAAAATTGCGAAGTTAACTGAGTACCCCTATCCAAAATGATAGACAAAGGAACTCCATGCAGTCTGACTAGCTCTCGAATATACAATCTAGTGTAATCCTCAGCAGTAGATGAAGTATGAATAGGCAAGAAATAAGCAGACTTAGTCAAACTATCAACCACAACCCAAATGGAATCATGATGGCATCGGGAAGGAAGTAAACCAATCACGAAGTCCATATTTATCTCTTCTCACTTCCAGGTAGGAATACTAAATTCTTGCATCATACCACCAGGTCTTTGGTGTTCAACCTTAACCTGTTGGCATGTTGCACACTTAGCTACAAACGTTGCTATATCTCTCTTCATGCCACTCCATCAATAGATTTCTCGCAAGTCTCGATACAACTTGGTGGCATCAGGATGAATAGAATATCGCGCCCCGTGTGCTTCAGCCATAATCCTCTATCTCAGATCATCAACATTCGGGACATACAATCTACCCTGCAATCTCAACACACCATCTCTCCTTTGGGAGAAAACCTCTACTTTTTGGTCCTTGACTGACTCCTTCAGTATGACCAAACTAGCATCTAAGTATTGCTTTTCCTTCACTTCCGAAACCAAGAAGGATTCGGAACTACTCTGAACCCCTATACTACCTTCAGCAGAGTCAAACAACCTAACCCCCAATCTAGCCAAACGATGTACATCACGAGCCAACTCTTTCTTACCTTCTACCACATGCAAAAAACTACCCATGTGCTATCTACCTAGGGCATCCGCCACAACATTGGCCTTGCCTGGATGGTACAACACACTTATATCATAGTCCTTTAACAATTCTTACCATCGTCTCTGCCTAAGATTCAATTTTCTCTGGTAAACACCTACTGCAGACTCTTATGATCAGTGAAAACATCAATATGGACACATACAAATAGTGTCTCCATATTTTCAAAGCAAACACAACAGCAGCCAACTCAAGGTCATGGGTATGGTAATTTTTCTCATGGGGTTTCAACTGTCTAGAAGAACATGCTATCACCTTGCCCTTCTGCATCAATACGCAACCCAACCCAATTCTCGAAGCATCACAGTACACCACAAAACCATTAACACCATCAGGCAAAGTCAAAACAGGGGTTGAAGTGAGTCGAGTTTTCAACTCCTGAAAACTCTTCTCATAAGATTCGGACCACAAGAACTTCACTTTCTTTTGGGTCAACCGAGTCATAGGAGACGCTATAGACGAGAAACCCTCAGCAAAATGGCGGTAATAGCCAGCTAAACCCAAGAAACTTTGGTTATCAGTCGGAGAAATAGGTCTAGGCCAATTTCTAATAGCTTCGGTCTTTTGGGGATCAACTCTAATACCCTCGGAAGAAATGATATGACCTAGAAAAGCAACTGACCTTAGCCAAAACTCACAGTTACTGAACTTGGCAAAAAACTTGTGATGTCTAAGGGTTTGCAAGACAGTTTGGAGATGATCAGAATGTTCATCCTCACTATGGGAGTACACCAGTATATCATCGATGAACACTATGACTAACATATCCAGATATGGTCTGAACACTTGATTCATGAGGTCCATGAAAGCTGCTAGGGCATTAGTTAACCTGCAAGACATAACAAGAAACTCAAAATGGCCATAACGAGTTCAGAAAATAGATTTTAGGATGTCCCACTCCCTAACTTTGAGTTGATGATAGCTGGAACGAAGGTCTATCTTTGAGAAATAACTTGCACCATGCCATTGCTCAAACAAATCATCTATTCTCTGAAGGGGGTACTTATTTTTGATGGTGACTTTATTCAGTTGGCGGTAATCAATGCACATACGCAAAGAGCCATAGTTCTTTCTCATAAACAACACAGAAGCACCCCAAGGAGAAACACTAGGCCTTATGAAAGATCTTTGAGTTGCTCTTTCAACTCTTTAAGTTCTGCAGGGGCCATACAGTAAGAAGGAATAGAAATGGGCTGAGTATCGAGAAGAAGATCAATCCTAAACTCTATCTCTCTATCAGGTGGTATCCCTAGGAGATCATCCGGAAAGACATCAGAAAACTCATTGATGATATTAACAGAATAGAGAGTTGGAGTCTTAGACTTAGTGTCTTTGACTCTAACCAAATGGTAAATACACCCCTTGGAAATAAACTTTCTAGATTTGAGGTAAGAGATAAAATGACTCTTGGGTGACATAGAATTCCCAGACCACTCAAACATGGATGCACCCAAAAACTGAAACTTGACCACTCAGGTCCGACAATCAATAGAGGCATAAGAAGAATACAGCCAATCCATACCCAGAATCACATCAGAATCTACCATGTCTAACTCAATTATATCAGCCAATAAGACTATGAAGAACAGTAACAGGATACTTTTTATACACTTTTTGGGCAACAATCGAATCACCCACTGGGGTAGAAACTAGGATAGGCTCAGGAATAATGTCAGGACTCCTTTTAACATTCACAGCAATTAAAGGTGTAACATATGAGAAACTGGATCCAGGATCCAACAAAGCATACACATCAAACTGAAATATACGAAGCATACCAGTAACAACATCGAAAGAGTCCTCTTATTACTGGCGGGATGGTAAAGCATAGAATCTATTCTGGCGCTACCCACCAGCATTGCTAGAAGAGGTGCCCTGAGCTGGGGCTGAGCGAGTCGCTGGAACTGGACCACTAACAGTCTGAGTCTAGGTCTAAGGGCAATAGTCACGACGCCCTTGTCCATCCTGTGGAAAATCTCTAGCTCTATGACCCATGTCACCACACCGAAAACAACCCCTCTTCTCACCCCAACACTCACCCGAATGAGCCCTACCACACTTAGGACACAGGGGACGATTTGGTTTACTGCCAGCACTGTATTGAGACCTGGATGTATATGACCTACTACCTTGCTCCTGTCTACCTCTAGGAATGGGAGCACTAGTAGATAATGGTGCTGGAATAGATGAAAGATCCTGATAGTGAGGGCGAATTCCTTCCTGCGATCTAGTCTGACCCTGTCTGTGCTGCTCGGACCTAGCTCTCTTATTCTCTCTAATTCTATCTCTCTCCTTAATCTTGTCTGCCTCAATTTGTTGGGCATAAGTCATCATCCTAGAAAGATTCATCTCACTATTCAGCATACCAAACCTACACTCCTTAACCACATAACTAGACACTCTAGTCACAAACTTACTTATACTAGCCCGATTATCAGCCACTAAGTCAGGAGCATACTCGGCCAACTGATTGAACTTTAGACAGTACTCCCTAATAGTCATAGAGCCCTATTGCAGGTTCATAATTTCTTCCACCTTCGCCTCCCTTATCTCCAAAGGGAAAAACTTATCCGAGAATGCATGATGGAACTCTGGCCAAGTTGTAGGGACAACTCCCTCACCTCTAACTTTTCTCCAAGCAACAACCCAATCATAAGCAAGGTCTTTAAACCTATACGCAGCCAACTCCACACTATGTTCCTCAGATACATGCATCACCTGAGTAATCTTCCGCACCTCCTCTAAAAATAACCGTGGATCATCATCAGACTTGGACCCATAGAATTCTGACGGATTCATCCATATGAAGTCACGAATCCTGGCAGCAGCTAAATCACCTCCCTGCTGCTGTGGAGAAGGGGCTGGGTTGGCCTAAACATTTGCAGTAACAGCTTGGGCCAGCGCTTGAAAGGCTGCTCAAAATTCAGCATGAGACACGTTTTCATTCAATGGGTTAGCGAGTTGAGGTTGCTGACCGTCATTATTTCTTCTCGCTCGACATAGAGGCATATTTCTAAAAGAAGAGAGCACGAATCAAGGGCAGAGAGAGACATTTTAAACACGATAGACTTCTGAAAGAAAGAATCACACTTTTTCCTAAAACATTTTGTAGCCTCTTGCTGATAGATGTGGCATGCTACACACCGATGATCAAGACTCTACTTAACGCGGCTTGTCAGACTCTCTAGGACACCTTAAAACCTTTGGCTCTAATACCAAATTTGTAACGCCCAGGAAAATGGGTCTTGGAGCATCACACGGTGCTTGAGGCTACGAGTAGCCCCAAGCTAACCCTTTGAGCCATTTTTATTTAGTTTAACACAAATTAATAGGTTTTCCATATATAACCCTCAAATATCAACAGAGTAATCATCATCCAAGAATAAAAGAATTTTAGAAAGATAACAAAACACGACTTATTAGTCAACTCTCAACATCTATACAAGTCTGACAAGCCTATAAGAAAATCAATAAAACCAGCGAGCCATTGAGACATGCCTCAACTGACTCATACTCAGTTATAAATAGTAAGCAATTCTGTGAAACCAACATCAAACATCAAATCCTCGGAACATGAGGACTCACCACAACAGAGAATGTAGAACAGCGTGCCTAAAGAATCACTGTTGAACCTGGAATTGAGCACCTGAATCTACATTCCGAGAAAATACAACCTACATCTAAAGATGTGGGTCAGTTCCATGGAAAGAAACTGAGTATATGGGGGTGTATGCAGTTGTATAAACATCATCATCATAAATATTTATAAGAAATATGCAGGATGTATGAAAGACTCACATAGCCCAAAGAAAATCATCATAATCATGAGAGGATAAAATAAGTACAATAACACATATGAGTCATCATATAATTTGTCAATCACTTTCAATTCATCAAGAATATCAATTCTCATAATGTAAATATCATTTAAATCTTTCGAAAGAATAAATTTCACAATTCCACTTTCAAATCACTTCACTATTCACCATAGACACAAAGAAACACACACACATTGGGAGATCCTATAACCGACATAAATCATGTGAGCTACCTAGAGTCCAACGTACAACCCACATTGGGGAGAGCCGTCCTATCCTTGCCATCAGAGTAGGACTATCGATATCAAATTCACACAAACTAGTGATCACTATATAAATCAACATTAGGCTCGCTCCTATGGGGGCACGTAGTTCTAGGGAAGTAAGGTCGCTTTATACCTCCCACTCGGTGCTAAAGATTTCTTTCATACTTAGCTCAGATCATTTCAAAGACAATTCACAACAAAATAGTTTCAGTAATATATAAATATACACCGGGAGCCATCATGCTTCCCTTCTACAAAATCAACTACGTTGTGGATTTCTTTCACACTCGAGTTCAAAACAACTCCATTCAGACCAAAATATCAAATCATTCAAAATATCTCAAATATTCAACATCAACATGCTTATAACACATACTTTCTAAAAAAAATACAATTTCCAATGGGGATTCACGACCCAAATATCAAAATCATGATAAATATCATTCAAGATTCATGATTTATATCTCTACACATGTAAATTCATCTTTCAAAATTATAAATATCAAGATTTCATAATAATCATCATAAGATATGGGTTCATGCTTCAAATTAGTAAAAATCAAATAAAAATCATGCCTTTGTAAAGAAAATTACTTTTGGGCACAAAAATGAAAGAGAGTTCTTGTTGAAAAACCCCACATACCTTGAATGATGAACTTTAGATCGATACTCATTTTTCAGATGTTAATCGTACCTTTGAATGATGGTTCTTGGAGTTCTTGAACTAGGAACTTGGAATCTTGAATAAATTTGCAGAATTAATGGTGAGCTTTGGAGGTTCTTAAAGTTGGATGTAGGAGCTTAGGGTTTTCTTTATGAGGGAATTTGATGAAATATAACATATAATGCTTCTAATAGGCTTTAATATAGGGTTTGGACGTATTTTGGGTGGGGGGAATGACCAAAACACTCCTAAAAATTAAATAATTCTTGAATCTATCCTTTGGTGGACTATTTTGATAGTCTGAAGTAGATCAACCATAACGTTTTACTCTGATATCCAAATTGGATGAAACCAATTTCATTAGAAAGAGGACTCTTATATATTTCCATTGATATATAGTATTTCACCTAGATCATTGTGTACGAGGTGTTATGATCATTTGAATTTGACCCAAAAATTCACTTTTGATAGGCTGAAGTAGATCGACCATACATTTTTGCTCCGATAGACAAATTGGATGGAACCAATTTCATTAGAAAGAGGACTCGCAGAGCTTTCCGTTGAAATATAGTAGATTACCTAGATAATTATGTACAAGGAGTTATTATCATTTAAATTTGGAGCAAAAATACGTCAGGCCTCAGTACTTTTTCCTACACGTTTTACTGTTCACTACTATTCACGGTTCAATCAGAATGTTCATAACTCGTTGCTCGGGTGTCCGTTTTGGATGATCCACATATCGTTTGAAAGATTATTCGATACTTTGAACAATGATGTGTCATAATCTAAGACATTCCACACAAAAATTTTATAATTTATGCTAGAAGATAGAACCCAACACGTTTACGCACAAAATTTCGATGAAAAACTTCTTAGGGTATTACATCATCCCCCCTTTGGAAACATTTATCCTCGAATGACACTAGACATGACAAGATTAGATAGGGAATAGAGCATACAGCTAAAACCATTTGTTAGACTCATCACCACATCGTTTCTCACTCCAAATGCAACATAGAGTGCATAAATTCAAGAAACTACAATTGAACACATAGTAAATGACAGCTGAACTGCTGCAACTCTTATCAAAAGTGCATGATTTAGGAAAGAATGGTACCTTCGGCTTGATCAGAGTTTACAGAAAATAGGTGCGGGTACTTGGATCGCATATCCACCTCAGCTTCTCAAGTTGCACCCTCAACAGATTGGTTTCTCCACAACACCTTGACTAAGGGAACTTCTTTGTTCCTTAGTCTTCAGAAATTGAAATCAAAAATCTCAATAGGAATCTCATCAAAAGAAAGATTTTCTTGAATGTCAGCACTCACAGAGGAATCCACTACCACAGCATCGCTAATGTGCTATCTAAGCATGGAGACATGGAATATTGGATGAACAGACCACAACTTGGAAGGCAACTCGACCTCATAAGCTACCTTACCAATACGGCTAAGAATTTTGTAAGGACCAACATAACGGGGACTAAGATTACCCTCCTTTTCGAATCTCCTCACCCCCCTCATGGGTGAAATTTTCAGATACACTAGGTCACCAAATTCAAACTTAAGGTCTCTCCTTCTAACATCCGCATATGACTTCTAACGACTCTGCGCAGTTTTCAACCTCTCCCTAATCAACTTAACTTTTTCCATAGCCTCAAATACCGAATCAGGACCACTCACAACCGCTTCACCCACCTCGAACCAACCTATGGGTGATCTACACTTTCTCCCATATAAGGCTTCAAACGGAGCCATGCTAATACTAGAGTGGAAACTGTTATTGTAAGCAAACTCTATCGACGGTAAGTGATCATCCTAACTTCCCTTAAAGTCAAGTGCACAAGCTCTCAACATATCCTCTATGGTCTGGATGGTCCGCTCAGCCTGACCATCGGTCTACGGATAATAAACAGAA
Organism: Capsicum annuum; assembly: GCF_002878395.1. Lineage (NCBI taxonomy): Eukaryota > Viridiplantae > Streptophyta > Magnoliopsida > Solanales > Solanaceae > Capsicum > Capsicum annuum. The sequence continues at coordinate 70,545,562 of NC_061113.1, read as the reverse complement.
CTCAAAAGCACTTGGGTACCAAGACCCTTCGTTAAAGCTTTCCAAAATTGCAAAGTAAACTGAGTACCCCTATCCAAAATAATAGACAAGGGAACTCCATGCAGTTTAACTAGCTTTTGGATATACAATCTAGCGTAATCCTCAGCAGTATATGAAGTATGAACAGGCAAGTAATGAGCAGACTTAGTCAACCTATCAACCACAACCCAAATGGAATCATGATGGCGTCGGGAAGGAGGTAAACCAATCATGAAGTCCATATTTATCTCTTCCCACTTCCAGGTGGGAATACTAAACTCTTGCATCATACCACCAGGTCTTTAATGTTCAACCTTAACCTATTGGCATGTTGCATACTTAGCTACAAACGCTGCTATATCTTTCTTCATGCCACTCCATCAATAGATTTCCCGCAAGTCTCGGTACATATTGGTGGCACCAGGATGAATAGAATATCGTGCCCTGTGCGCTTCAGCCATAATCCTCTGTCTCAGATCATCAATATTCAGGATAGGAGAAAACCTCTACTTTTTGGTCCTTGACTGACTCCTTTAGTCTGATCAAAATAGCATCTAAGTATTTCTGTTCCTTCACTTCCGAAACCAAGGAGGATTCAGAACTACTCTGAACCCCTATACTACCTTCAGCAGAGTCAAACAACCTAACCCCCAATCTAGCCAAACGATGTACATCACGAGCCAACTCTTTCTTACTTTCTACCACATTTGAAACAGTACCCATGGACACTCTACTTAGGGCATCCTCCACAACATTGGCCTTGCCTAGATGGTACAACACACTTATATCATAGTCCTTTAACCATTCTCACCATCGTCTCTGCCTAAGATTCAATTCTCTCTGGGTAAACACATACTGCAGACTCTTATGATTAGTTAAAACATCAACATGGATACTATACAAATAGTGTCTCCAAATTTTCCAAGCAAACACAACAACAGCCAACTCAAGGTCATGGGTGGGGTAATTTTTCTCATGGGGTTTCAACTGTCTAGAAGCATAAGCTATCACCTTACCCTTCTGTATCAATATGTAACCTAACCTAACTCTCGAAGCATCACAATACACCACAAAACCATCAGCACCATCAGGCAAAGTCAAAACAGGGGCTGAAGTGAGTCGAGTCTTCAACTCCTGAAAGCTCTTCTCACAAGATTCGGACCAAAAGAAATTCACTTTCTTTTGGGTCAACCGAGTCATAGGAGATGCTATAGAGGATAAACCCTCAACAAAACGGTGGTAATAGGCAGCTAAACCTAAGAAACTTTGGTTATCAGTTGGAGAAATATGTCTAGGCCAATTTCTAACAGCTTTGGTCTTTTGGGGATCAACTCTAATACCCTCGAAAGAAATGATATGACCTAGAAAAGAAACTGACCTTAGTTAAAACTCATACTTACTGAACTTGGCAAACAACTTGTGATCTCTAAAGGTTTGCAAGATAGTTCAGAGATGATCAAAATATTTATCCTCACTACGGGAGTACACCAGTATATCATCGATGAACACTATGACAAACATATCTAGATATGGTCTGAACACTCAATTCATGAGGTCCATGAAAGCTGCTGGGGTATTAGTTAACCCAAAAGTCATAACAAGAAACTCAAAATGGCCGTAACGAGTTTGGAAAGTAGTTTTCGAGATGTCACACTCCCTAACTTTGAGTTGATGATAGCTGAAACGAAGGTCTATCTTTGAGAAATAACTTGCACCTTGCAATTGGTCAAGAAAATCATCTATTCTCGGAAGAGGTACTTATTTTTGACAATGACTTTATTCAGTTGGCGGTAATCGATGCACATATGCAAAAAGCCATCTTTCTTTCTCACAAACAACACAGGAGCACCTCGAGGAGAAACACTGGGCCTTATAAAACCCTTATCTAGTAGATCTTTGAGTTGAAGAGTTGGAGTCACAGACTTAGTGTCTTTGACTTTAACCAAATGGTAAGTACACCCCTTGGAAATAAGCTTTCTAGCTTTGAGGTAAGAGATAAAATGACTCTTGGATAACACAGAATTCCCAGACCACTCGAACACGGATGCACTTGGAAACTGAAACTTGACCACTCGGGTTTGACAATCAATAGAGGCATAAGAAGAATACAGCCAGTCCATACCCAGAATCAAATCAAAATCTACAATGTCTAAATCAATCAGATCAACCAATAAGACTCTATGAAGAACTGAAATAGGAAACTTTTTATACACTTTCTGGCCAACAATTGCATCACCTACTGGGGTAGAAACTAGGATAGGCTCAGGAATAATGTCAGGACTCATTTCAAAATTCACAGTAATCAAAGGTGTAACATATGAGAAACAGGATCCAGGATCCAACAAAGCATACAGATCAAACTAAAATGTATGAAGCATACTAGTAGAAACATCGGGAGAGTCCTCCTGTTCCTGGCGGGACGGTAAAGCATAAAATCTATTTTAGCGCTCCCCGCCAGCATTTCTAGAAGAGGCGCCCTAAGCTGGGGCTGGGCAAATCGCTGGAACTGGAGCACTAACAGTCTGAGTCTGGGTTTGAAGGCGGTAGTCACGATGCCCTTGTCCATCCTGTAGAAAATCTCTAACTCTGTAACCCATGGCACCACACCAGAAACAGCCCCTCTTCTCACCCCAACACTCACCCGAATGAGCCCTACCACACTTAGGACACAGGGGCCGATTTGGTTTACTGCCAGAACTGTACTGGGACCTGGATGCATATGACCTGCTATCTTGCTCCTTCCTACCTCTAGGCACGGGAGCACTAGCAGATGACGGTGCTGGCATAGACGAATGATCTTGATTCTGAGGGCGACTCTCTCCCTATGATCTAGTCTGACCCTGTCTGTACTGCTAGGACCTAGCTCTCTTATTCCCTCTTATTCTATGTCTCTCCTTAATCTTTTCTGCCCCAATCTATTGGGCATGAGTCATCAGCCTAGAAAGATTTATCTCACTATTCAGCATAGCAGACCTACATTCCTTAACCACATAACTAGACACTCCAGTCACAAACTTACTCATACTAGCCCGATTATTAGCCACTAAGTCAGGAGCATACTTGGCCAACTGATTAAACTTCAGACAGCACTCCCTAACAGTCATAGAGCCCCGTCGCAGGTTTATGAACTCTTCCACCTTCGCCTCCCTCATCTCCAAAGGGAAAAAATTTTCTAGGAATGCATCCTGGAACTCTTGCCAAGTTATAGGGATAACTCCCTCACCTCTACCTTTCCTCCAAGCAACAACCCAGTTATAAGTAAGGTCTTTCAACCTATACGCAGCCAACTCCACACTATGTTCCTCAGATACATGCATCACCTGAGTAATCTTCCACATCTCCTCTAAAAACAACCGTGGATCCTCATCAGACTTGGACCCATAGAATTTCGGTGGATTTATCCGCATGAAGTCATGGATCCTGGCAGCAGCTGAATCACCTCCTTACTACTATGGAGCTGAGGCCAAGTTGCCCTAAACATTTGAAGTAACAGCTTGGGCCAGTGCCTGAAAGGTTTCCCGAAAGTTAGCATAAGACACGTTTTCATTCAATGGTTCAGCGGGTTGAGGTTGCTAACCATCATTATTTCTTTTTGCTCGACATAGAGTCATATTTCTGAAAGAGGAGAGCACGAATCAATAGTAGAGAGAGACACTTTAAGCATGATAGACTTCTAAAAGAAAGAATCACACTTTTTCCTAAAAAGTCTTGTATCCTCTTGCTTATAGATGTGGCGCGCTACACACCGATGATTAAGACTCTACTTAATGTGACTTGTCAGACTCCCAAGGATACCTTAAAACCTTTGGCTCTGCTACCAAGATTGTAATGCCCTAGAAAATAGGTCATGGAGCTTCACATGGTGCTTGAGCCTACGAGTAGCCCCAAGCTAACCCTTTGAGCCATTTTCATTCAGTTCAACACAAATCAACGGGGTTTCCATAAATAACTCTCAAATATCAACAGAATAATCATCATCCAAGAATAAAAGAATTTTAGAAAGATAACAAAATACGACTTATTAGTCAACTCCCAACATCTATACTAGTCTGACAAGCCTCTAAGAGAATCAATAAAACCAACGAGCCATTGAGACATACCCCAACTGACTCATACTTAGTTATCAAATGTAAATGATTCGGTGAAACCAACGTCAGACATCATGTCCTCGGAACATGAGGACTCACCACAATAGAGGATGTAGAACAGCGTGCCTAAAGAATCACTGTTGAACCTGGAACTAAGCACCTGAACCTATTTTTAGAGAAAATATAGCCTACATCTAAAGATTTGGGTCAGTACCATGGAAAGGAACCGAGTATATGGAGGTGTATGCAGTTGTATAAACATCATCATGATAAATATTTATAAGAAATATGCAGGATGTATGAAAGACTCACATAGCCCGAAGAAAATCATCATAATCATGAGAGGATGAAATAAGTATAATAACACATGTGAGTCATCATATAATTTGTCAATCACTTTCAGTTCATCAAGAATATCAATTCTCATAATGTAAATATCATTTAAATCTTTCAAAAGAATAACTTTCACAGTTCCACTTTCAAATCACTTCACCATTCACCATATCCACAAGGAAACACACACAGTGGGAGATCCTATAACCGACATAAGCCATGTGAGCTACATGGAGTCC